>NC_057795.1:208820778-209120778 GCF_018294505.1 Triticum aestivum | reverse complement strand
TGGAAAGACCCCAAGGCGACACGTTGGTGGATGTGCTGGAGCGTGGGTATAGAGTGGTCGCCTGCCGTGGCAAGCGCCTTGCCGCGGCCGTTGTCTTGTCGCGCCTGGAAGCTTGTCGCTCACCGGGCCTTACTGGGACGCGTGGCGCGTCGTGGCAAGTTCCTTGAAACGCCTTGGTTGGCCTTCCCGGCAAGCTCCTCTTACCGGGCCTTGTCTCCTTGGCTTAAATACTTTGTTCTTGAATGGCTCCAAAGGAACCACGGAGGACCTTGGCGGTCACCCGGCAAGCCTTGCCGCGGGGCGCTGCAACTGCCCGTGCACAAGTTCGGGATACTAGGGTACCCCTACTCTAGCACACCGACACCGACTCCTGCCTCCCTCTACTACTATTACTCCACACCTCGACCGCTATCTAGCATGCATCTAGAGTATTAAGTTCATAAGAACAGAGTAACGCATTAAGAAAGATGACATGATGTAGAGGGATAAACTCAAGCAATATGATATAAACCCCATCTTTTTATCCTCGATGGCAACAATACAATACGTGCCTTGCAACCCTTTCTGTCACTGGGTAAGGACACCGCAAGATTGAACCCAAAGCTAAGCACTTCTCCCATGGCAAGAAAGATCAATCTAGTAGGCCAAACCAAACTCATAATTCGAAGAGACTTGCAAAGATAACTCAATCATACATAGAAGAATTCAGAGAAGATTCAAATATTATTCATAGATAAACTTGATCATAAACCCACAATTCATCGGATCCCGACAAACACACCGCAAAAAGAGTTTACATCGAATAGATCTCCATAAGAGAGGGGGAGAACATTGTATTGAGATCCAAAAAGAGAGAAGAATCCATCTAGCTAATAACTATGGACCCAAAGGTCTATGGTAAACTACTCACAACTCATCAGAGGGGCTATGGTGTTGATGTAGAAGCCCTCCGTGGTCGATTCCCCCTCCGGTGGAGCACCAGCGAAGGCTCCAAGATGGGATCTCTCGGATACAGAAGGTTACGACGGTGGAAATTGTTCTTCGTTGGCTCCCTGGATGTTTTTGGGGTATGTAGGTATATATAGAAGGAAGAAGTACGTCGGTGGCCGCCTGTGGGGCCCAGGAGACAAGGGGCGCGCCCTATAGGGGTGGGCACGCCCTGCTATCTCCTAGCTGCCTCGATCGCTTCTTGACTTTCACTCCAAGTCCTCTGGATCACGTTCGTTCCAAAAATCATGCTCCCGAAGGTTTCATTCCGTTTGAACTCTGTTTGATATTCCTTTTCTTTGAAATACTGAAATAGGCAAAAAAACAGCAATACGGGCTGGGCCTCCGGTTAGTAGGTTAGTCCCAAAAATGATATAAATATGTAAAATAAAGCCCATAAACATCCAAAAGGGGTAATATAATAGCATGGAACAATAAAAAATTATAGATACGATGGAGACGTATCAGGCATCCCCAAGCTTAGATGCTTGAGACTTCTTGAAATATTAATTCGAGATGCCTTGGGCATCCACAACCTTGAGCTCTTGTATCTTCTTCATTCCTCTCATATCACAGTTTCCCTAAATCTTAAAAACTTCATTAGCACGAAACTCAACAAGAACTCGTGAGATGAGTTAGTATAAATCAATGAAATAGCCTTATCATTATCTACTGTAGCAAATCACTAAAATTATTATTTAACATTGTATACTAAATGCCTATGCATATTTAATACTCATATCCTAAAATATAACCATTAAACAAGCAAACATGTGCAAACAATGAAAACATAACAACAATCTGCCAAAACAGGACAGTCTGTAAAGAATGTAAGAAGATTCATACTTCTCTAACTCCAAAATTTCAGAAAAATTACCAAACTATAGAATATTTGTTTTATCTTATTTTGAACAAGTTTCAAGATTTAATCATGTTCTTACTTTCTAGAAGAATTCAGACAATGATAGAGAACTTTCTGTTTTTAAACAGCAGCATGTAGACTTGCAAAATAAGCATGGTAAAGGATATACTTGACATTTTTGTTGAAGTAAAAGATGAAAAACATTATTATAAATATCAAAAAGAAAATAAAATGATGCTCCAAGCAAAACTCATATCATGTGATAAATAGAAATATGGCTCCAAGTGAGGTTACCGATAATGTTGGAGACGAAAGAGGGGATGTATACCGGGCAATCCCCAAGCTTAGTTGCTTGGGTCTTCCTTGAATATTACCTTGGGGTGCCTTGGGCATCCCCAATCTTAGGGTCTTTCCACTCCTTATTCTCCTTATATCAATATCTCACCCAAAACTCGAAAAATTCAATCACACAAAACTTAACGGAACTTCGTGAGATAGGTTTGTATGATAAAGAGTAAACCATTCACTTTGGTACTGTCAAAGACAAGATTCATAATTGTTCTCATGCAATGCCTACTGTAACTTATCATTTCCACAATTTATATTGAGCAATATAAGCCATAGAAACTAGGAAACAAGCAAACTATCTATTGAAAACAGAATCTGTCAAAAAGAGAACAGTCTGTAATGATTTTGACAACGACCATACTTCTGCTACTCGAAAGAATTCTAAAAAATTAGGACAACATGGGAAATTTGTATATCAATAATCTGTAAAAAATTCAAGAATTTATCACGTTCCAGCAGAGCAGATCAATTCTGTTAGTGGGCACAAAAGTTTCTGTTTTTGCACAGAATCAAGTTAACTATCATCCACACTATTCCAAAGGCTTTACTTGGTACTTAATTGAAACAAAGTTATAAAACATGATTACTACCATACCCTAATCATGTGAACACACAAAAACACTACGTATGAGTGTTGGGTTGTCTCCCAACAAGTGCCTTTCTTTAATGCCTTTTTAGATAGGCATGATGATTTCAATGATGCTCACATAAAAGATAAGAAATGAAACGTAAAGACAGAATCATGAATCACATGGAAATCACATTTAATTGTAACCCACTTCCTATGCATAGGGATTTTGTGAGAAAATAATTCATGGGAACAAGAATCAACTAGCATAGGAAGGCAAAACAAGCAAAACTTTAAGATTTTCAACACATAGAGAGGAAACTTGATATCATTGCAATACCTACAATTATATGTTCCTCTCTCATAGTAATTTTCAGTAGCATCATGAATAAATTCAACAACATAGCTATCAAATAAAGCATTCTTTTCATGGTCCACATGCATAAAAAAATTATTACTCTCCACATAAGCAAATTTCTTCTCATCAATAATGGTGCGAGAAAATTCAACAAAATAACTATCATGAGATACTTGATTTGCATAATCCAATTGAAAATTAAAATCATGATGACAAGTTCCATGGTTATCATTATTCTTTATAGCATACATGTCATCACCATAATCATCATAGATAGGAACTCTTTTATCATAATCAATTGAAACCTCTTCCAAAATAGTGGATTCATCACTAAATAAAGTCATGACCTCTCCAAATCCACTTTCATAATTATTACAATATTATTCAACACCCTCCAAAATAGTGGGATCATTAGTACCTAGAGTTGACATTCTTCCAAACCCACTTTCATCAAGATAATCGTCATAAATAGGAGGCATGCTATCATCATAATAAATTTTCTCATCAAAACTTGGGGGACTAAAAATATCATCTTCATCAAATATATCATCCCCAAGCTTATGGGTTTGCATATCATTATCATCATGGGTATTCAAAGAGTTCATACCAACAACATTGCAACCATGCTCACCAATCAAAGATATTTTTTGTCAAACATTTTATAGAAATCTTCTTCTATCAATTGAGCACAATTTTCTGATCCATTATTTTCAAGAAAGACATGATAAAGACGAATAATATGAGGCACCTCAATTCCATTTTTTAGTTTTGCTAGTAAGTGTGCCCATGCGTTGCAATGGTCCAATGGTGTCATGTTATCCACCTATTCGACGAATGTGATCAATCCCATCCTGCATTGACTTGTTGTTTCGTGAACTTGTAATCCATTTTTTGTTGCCGACCCATCTCAACATGCAAACATACATGAGAATTTTCATTTTATATATAATAAACATTTTACAACTATATAGTAATCAAACATAATAAATTGTATGTATTTTTAGTTTTAGCTATTTATATTATTACTTAAAATATTCATGTTTCATACAACTAATCGCATTAAAATATCTTGCAAAATATTTCCGCAACAATGTGTGGGGTAGCATCCAGTTACTATGGTGAACATCACCGCCTAGTGGTGGAAAGGGACTGATGCCTTTCCACCCACCCAAGTTCTAGGCATGGTATTTGCAATTTGGGTTTGTTGCACTAATTATACTGTAGGGGCCTCCCTTACAGTCTTTCTGTCAAAAAAAACACACACACACACGCCACACACACACACACACGACCATGAATGCACAGTGTGATATTACAATTGAGAAAGAAAGAAAGACCATTGTCTTCAAGTTCCTTCACCTTGGATTCCAAGGTCACCTTGGAGGTGTCAGTGGCATTGACGGCATCGAGGGCCTCTTTGAGCTTTCAGGCATGCTCTGCTGCCTGGGCTTGGAGGGCCTCCCTATGCTTCTGCTCGAGCTCCTCGATGAGCCAAGTAATGAATGAACGGTGTACCATGGGTAGAGCATAGACATGCAAAGTTCTGGCAAAGTTAACGAGATTGATGCTTGAGGCGGTGCAATTCGTGCACGAGAACTTGCGGTTCAGTTTGGGTTACAATTGAGGGAGACCATTTTATATGTGACTTCCGACTTTCAAAATAAGAAAAGAGTCCGTCAACCGATAAGACTTGTGTAAAAATAAAAAAGTACAAACTGGACTATTGTCTTATGGAGGGAGAGTTGGTTGCAAATATAGGACTATTCTTTACTCTTACTGAAGTAACAATAAGGTTAAAGATGGCATGCATTATGCAAACCCTCTGCTATATAGCTTAGGTGGGCAGTCCATCGATGAACTTGCTAGTAAATATTGTGTATTAGAAACCTTTCAATCAACTCCTACTCGGAACTATGATAATGTTGATGCATGCATGAAGGAAATCATAAGTATACCAACAGTAATCTAGTAAGAAAGGAAATAATCAGGACAAATACGATTAAGAAACTGTAATCACTTATAAAATTGATCACCGTCTACAAAGAGCCAAAGACTGACAACTACAGCCGAATCCAACAAAAAAATTCAATGGAACAATACCAATGGAAACCCTAGGACAGAAAAATACAGGTTTCAGTGAGCCCAGACAATATTAATTTGATAACTAAAAAACAAACATGATACCCTTGAGGGATATTTATGGACGGGAGGAGCAGGGCAACATGTTTTTGGAAAACCTACTAAAACAATGAGACTGAATTAGTGTAAAAACTTGTGAAACCAAATGACAACTTGATGTGAAGAACTGTCTGTCAATACTGAAAAAAAGAAAGGGAATGTTATACATCTCTTGTTTTAACTATGCAATAAAGCACACCCCATGCTTGTCCTAGAAGAGGAACTTCATGTCAGCATATCATGACTAAGAATAATTGCGTGGAACACAAATACTCAAAAATAGAGTAGGAAAACATTAGTAGTTTTTTTTTTAAATTGGAATACCTTGCACTCCAAAATTAAGGCTGGCCGACTACATCAGCGGCCACAACAACGTTTACAGCGGATGGGAGGTGAGCCAACCATACATGCTGGTCACCATAAGCACCACTTCTCCCTATAGCTGCCAGCTCATGAGCTCGAACATTACAAGTGCGGGGACAGTGGATAATAATCCATTCACTAATACCCTACTGAAGAAGAAACCTTGTCTCCCAGAAAACAACACCAAGAGGCGACCGATCGAACATTTTTGATTCCATAGCTCGGACCAGACCCAGGCAGTCAGTCTCAAAAACAACCTTACCCATCCCATAGTTTCCAGCCATCTGGATACCGCTGATAAGAGCGTACGCCTCAGCATGCAAAGCCTCACTCATATAGTCAAGTTTACCCGCAGCGGCAAAAATGACATCTCCTGTAGGGTCACGCGCAATGCAGCCCCAGCCTGCAAGCTGATTGGAACCGTCAAAGGCTCCATCAATATTAATCTTCACTGTATCCACCTCTGGCCCTTTCCACACTGGTTTTCTGAACACCTACTGTTGTTTGCTTTCCGGCTTCATAGAGAACTGGCGCCATTCGGCTACATGCCTGGTCATTAGAAATTGAAATTCTTCTACTGACGCCCGGGTCTGTTTATGATTAGCTTTATTCCGCTCAGTCCACCACAGCCATAGTAGGCAAATACACTTTAACTTTTCATGTTCAGGCAGAGAGCACAAGGCTTCTAGCAGCTGACGCGGAGTAGGACAGGTAAGGAGCATCAGCCGGAATTCCTCAAGGCCACAGGCACGCCACATTTTCCTTACTTCCTTGCATCGTAGAAAGAGATGGCCAACGTATTAGTGTAAACTACTATTGTCTGTGAAGGAATCATTACTTGGCACATGAGTACGTATGGGCAGTAATTTTTGGCACCACTACTGCAAGCAGTGCCATGCAGGCCATGCTAGCAAAGGAAATAACCAATGAGTTCTCTAGTTGTATGTAGGAGGAGGCCATCCATACAAATCAGAATCAGTACGTACTTACTTAAGAAGCAACGCCTGCATGTGCTAGAAGGTGCATTAGGAGTCTAGGACTATGATTTGGTGCAGCATCTGCCTAGCGCTGTGGCCATCCTAGGTGTGCAAAACGAAATCTTGGAGGAACTCCGGCACCATGTTAGCTGATTGCCTTCCCTCTCTGTATTCCTCAAGTATGCACTTGACGACGGCCACTCGTAGACGCGGGCTCGCGCCACACCGGACGTGCCGCACAATCTCTGTGATCGATCCTGGTCTCATTGTCTTCCCCTCCGCCTAGGGCTGGACGTCCGAGCGAGCTTTTAGGCTCGGCTCGAAGCTTGCTCCAGCTCGGCCCGTTACAGCTCGGCCCGATAGGATAATTAAACGAGCAGAGCTATGAAAAATAGGCCCGACTCCTGACCGAGCCGAGCCAAGTTTCGCCCGGTCTAGCTCGGTGACTCGTTGAGGCCCAGCCCAATCCCCCGTCGGCCTCGCATAGCACGCAAAGCAGTTTCCTCACCCTTATCCCTTTCTCTGCCCGGCGCCGCCACCCCTCTGCCCGGCGGCATCGACGGCGACGGGCGACGCCGCCTTCCCTCACCACAACGGACGCAGGAGGACGGGTCTCCCCTGGTTTCTCGCTGAACGACACAGGCAGGTAAGCGATCTCCTCTCTCCTTCCCATCCTTAGCCCTAGCTCCCTGCACTGGCGCACACACACGCATGAATTTTATGGATGGATCATGGATGGATGGATGCTTGTGGTTGTCGGCTGGAGAGTGCAGCTAGCTAGGAAACGCAATGGATGGATGCTGAATTTGATTGATGGATGGATGCTTGTGTTCGTTGGCTGGAGAGTGCCGCTAGCTAGGACGGATGTTGCACCAATTTGATTGACGGATGGATGAATTTATTTGTATTGGATTGTGTAGACTGATTATTATCTATGTAAATTTTTGATGATGATTGACCATTTGTTCTTTGCTGATGTGTGAAAAGCCCCACTGTCGCAAGAATAGACAAAGAAAAGGGGAAGGAGAGGAGAAGGAGAATGAGAAAGAGAGGAGCTTGGTCTCCATTATGAAGACTAAGCCGCCTGCCCCAGGAAGCAGAAGGGGAAGGGCAAGGGCTGTGTCGCTGCCAAGGAAGCGGGCCAAGGATTACGGCAATGTCCCGCTCGCCGAGTTGTTATTACGGGTAAAAAAAACTCCACCGCCTTGACGTCTCGCTGACCCCGCTGACGCCAACGGGCGTGCCACGATCGCCCCTGCCAACAGCTTCGCAAATGACTCCGAGAGGGAGACTACATCTTCACCGGTATGGTTGTGCCAAATATGCGTGTCCAAGCTCATGTGTTTGCTGTTTTTGCTATCCAAAGGTCAAATATATGTGTGTCCAAGCTCATGTATGTGTTGTTTTTGGTATCCAAAAGTCAAATATAAGATTGCACAGGCTCATGTATATGCTGTTTTTGGTATCCAAGAGTCAAATATATGTTTGTACAAGCTCATGGGTGTGCTCTTCTTGCTATCAAAAAGTCAAATATATGCGTGTCCAAGCTCATGTGTGTGCTGTTTTTCTGTGCTAGGCAATGGAGCATGATAGGCAAGTAGAGAAGGATTATGAAGAGGAGGAAGAGAATGAGGAGGAAGAGGATGACTAAGATACTCTGTTTGAGGAGGAAGATTCTCATTTTGATGTCAAAGCACTAAGTGTTATGCTATGCAAAATTGCATTGTTTGGCTGTCAACGTTCAATATTTTTGCCGTATAAAGTTCAAAGGAGAAGCTGTCCAAAATTCAAAAGCAATGATGCCCAATTCTCTCTTAGTCATATTTTTTCAATTTCTACACTTTCCATAGAAGAAAGCTTATTTTTCATCACTATGATCATTTTTTAAACCATAGACTTCTAGATGTTGCATTTTTAGCAATAGAAAGTGCTTCTTTTACAAATTATGGGTTTAATTGTTGTAGAAGATAAAAAATGGTATGTAAAAACAGGTTCTGCTACCTCCCAGATGTTATTGCGCTAGCTGGCTCTCGAGCCAGCTCGGTCTGAGCCGAGCCACCTAATGTGGGCTCGTTGGCTGAGCGAGCCGAGCCAAGCCGAGCCGCTCCAGAGCGAGCCAAAGCCAGGCTCGGATCAAGCTCGGCTCGGCTCGTGTCCAGCCCTACCTCCACCCTCTCTTTCCGAATCTCCTTCTGCTTGTTCTCTCCCCCGAACACGACCTCCAGCAGCCAACCGTCCACAACAGCGGCCTGCAAGCCTGCAACACATGCACCGACGACAATGGTCGCAACAATGGTGGCGAGAAGAACGATGCCATTGCGGAGGTGCCTACCACGGTTAGAGCAGCCCCAACGACGACGACGCGGGGTGGTGAGAAGAATGATGCCGGCGCGGCGGCGCCAACCACGGTCAGAGCAGCCCCAACAACGATGTGGCGAGAACAATGATGTCGGTGCCCATCACGGTTAGCGATGCAGGGCCGCGCCCTACGTGGAGGTAGCCCTACCCCGTCAAATTGTTCCTGTCGCTAATGTTGCCGCTGCCATCGTAGTTGTGCAGCTTATTCCCGTTGTCGCCGTTGCTGCAACTTTGATAAGCACGACATATGGCACGGATGTTGCTCCCGTCTTTGGCGACGATGTCGCTAGGTTTAGGGTTTCTTGCATCAAACCTGGAGACGGATTGAGTCGACATCGTTGGCCCTGTTTTTATTAGCGAGAGTTGTAAGTCATCGTGGCTAATCCAGGATTCCGTAGCTTACACACATGACCTACATGTGAAAAAAAGTTGGAAACCAACTAAGAAAACCAGAACGGGCGAAGACTCCTAGAAGTGACGCTATCATGGTCCAGGCGAAGGCCCTAAACAGAAGCGAACCGATACCTAATTTACAGGTAGCGTTGCTAATTTCTTTCAACAACAAATCGTAAAAGCATATTATGACATGAGAAGAAAGCATATTGTGACGGTGAACTCAAGGAGTCAATCCGTGCTTTATTATTAGGGAAAGATTTTTATAAACCAAACTAGTAATAGAACAAGAAACTAAAAGATCCGAATGCAAGATCTAAAGATATACCTTCATGCACTCACCTCCCCAGCAACGGTGCTAGAAAAGAGCTTGATGTCTACTACACAACTTGTTCTTGTAGACTCGTGTTGGGCCTCCAAGCGTAGAGTTTTGTAGGACAATAGCAAATTTCCCTCAAGTGGATGACCTAAGGTTTATAAATTCATGGGAGGTGTAGGATGAAGATGGTCTCTCTCAAACAACCCTGCAACCAAATTGTAAACATAATATGTTCGGAACTTGCTCGACACCCTAAACGGGGTGTGGCTCTTTCATTATATAGAGGTACCAAGAGGTACAATACAATGTTACAATATTAATACACAGACTACGTATATATACAGTCTAACACCCTCCCTCAATCTTAACTGTGGCCTAAAGTACAAAGCAAGGTAAGATTGCGCCTACAGCCTACAAACTGTGGCTGTGGAAGAGGCTTCGTGAAGATGTCAGCAAGTTGATCCTTTGACGGAATGAACTTGATACAAAGTAGCTTCTGTGCAACACGTACCCGAACAAAATGATAGTCAACCTCAATGTGCTTCGTCCGAGCGTGAAACACTGGATTAGATGAAAGATATGTAGCACCAATGTTATCACACCACAGAACCGGAGGATGAGTTGAAGCAACTCTCAACACTCTCAACAGAGACTGTACCCATATGATCTCAGTAGTGGCATCAGCAAGTGCTTTGTACTCAGCTTCAGTACTACTGCGAGACACTGTGGCCTGCTTTCGAGCATTCCAGGCGATCAAGTTAGAACCCAGAAATACCGCATATCCCCCCGTGGATCGCCTGTCATCAGGACTGCCAGCCCAATCTGCATCTGAAAAAGCTGAGAGCTCACACGATGGCGCAGGCTGAAGAAGCAAACCATAGGAGGCAGTAAGACATATGTAACGCAAAATACGTTTCACAGCTGACCAATGAGATGTCCTGGGTGCATGAAGAAACTGACATACACGGTTGACTGCATAGGAGATATCAGGCCTGGTAATAGTAAGGTATTGCAGACCACCAACGAGACTGCGATACTCAGTAGCATCCTCAGGTGAGAGAGAATCTCCATCAAGGGCAGATAACCGATCAGTGGCAGACATCGTAGTAATAGCATGTTTGCACTTCAGCATACCAGCACGACGCAACAAGTCCAAGGAGTACTTCTTCTATGTAAGAGTCAAACCAGCAGAAGAACGTGAAACCTCCAGACCAAGGAAAAAATGCAAAGCACCCAAATCCTTGACAGCAAAGTCACCACTGAGTGCAACCACAAGACGATCAGCAGCAACATGGGATGAACTGATGAGAATGATATCATCAACATAAACCAGAAGATACATCGTAACCTCAGGACGCTGAAGAAGGAACAGCGATGTGTCTGCAGTGGAGGGAGTAAACCCAGTGCCCGGAGAATGGAGCCAAGACGAGCATGCCATGCACGAGGAGCCTGTTTCTGTCCATATAGCGCCTTAGTCAGACGACAGAGATGACGAGGGCGTGCAGGATCAACAAATCCAGGTGGCTGACGCATATAAACCTCCTCCTCCAAAATTCCATGGAGGAAAGCGTTCTGCACATCAAGCTGACGAAGAGACCATCCACGAGTGACAGCAAGAGATAACAGCAAGTGAATGGTAGTAGGCTTGATGACTGGACTGAACGTGTCTTCATAATCAAGACCATACCTCTGTTTGAAGCCCTTGGCAACAAGCCGTGCCTTGTTGCGTTCGATGGAACCATCAGCATGTCTCTTGACTTTGAAAACCCACTTGGAATCAATAACATTGACACCAGATACTGGAGGAACAAGCTGCCAAGTGTCATTTTTCTGGAGAGCCTGAAACTCCTGTTCCATAGTAGCGTGCCAGTGAGGAATACTCAGTGCAGCCTGGAAGTGTCGAGGCTCGGCAGTGGGATCAACAGCAGTGTGAGCCATGCACGCGGCGTTCCTTCGGACAGAAAATGCCCGACTGACTCCGTGTACAAGGACGAAGAGGGACCACGGGCCGTGCCGGCGATACCGATGCAGCCGGTGATGGAGACGAAGCTGCAGCATCAGGGGAGCTCGCAATAGGGCTCCCTGGCGACGACGAGCCAGGCGAGGCCAGCCCACTAGCAACCGAGGCCGGACTGACCGGGTCCAGCTCCGGGCCAGTCGAAGCAACCGCCGGCCGAGGCAAAGATGCCTCTAGGTCGGGCGTGACCCCTCCTGGGTCAGGCGGAGCGCCGACTGCTGGACCAGGCGAGGCCAACGGCACACCAGGCGAGGCCATCCAGGGGCCAGGTGGGGCGCCGGCCGAAGGACTGGACGAGGCCAGTGGCAGGCCATGCGAGGCCACCCGTGGGCCAGGCGTGTCCGGCGCCCGCACGACAGCCTCCAGTGGCGGTGTAGGGGCGGGTACGCGGGTCGAACCCGATATGCATGGCACATGCACATCCCGAGCAGGAGCTGCCGCGTCAGTGTCCTGTTCATCAATAAGCTCAAGACGAGCGCCACGTCCAATACCTACAGCATGATTAGGCAACAACGCAGGGGCATATGCAACATCCACAAATTGATCAGGCAAAGGTATGAACATGTGCACCGGTTGTGAGGAAGTGGTAGAGTTTGTCGGAAGTGCGCGGAAAGGAAACACGTTTTCATCAAACACAACGTCACGAGAGATGTAAACGCAATTGGTGGGAACATGAAGGCATTTGTACCCTTTGTGAAGAGAACTGTACCCCAAAAAAACGCACTTCTTATACCGAAACTCTAACTTACGCTTGTTATATGGGCGAAGGTGAGGCCAACATGCACACCCGAACACCTTAAAAAAAGTGTAGTCTGGAATCTCTTTGAGCAAGAGTTCAAGCGGAGTTTTCATTTTCATAAGTCATGAGGGAAGCCTATTTATGAGAAAACAAGCTGTGGAGAAAGCATCACTCCAAAATTGAAATGGAACAGATGCATGAGCTAGCAAGGTGAGGTCAGTTTCAACAAGATGATGATGCTTACGTTCTCCAGTTCCATTTTGCTGATGTGTATGAGGACAAGACACACGATGCGAAATCCCAAATTTGTTAAAAAAAGAGTTGAGGTTGTGGTATTCACCTCCCCAGTCAGATTGAACATGAATGATTTTCTGCTTAAGGAGACGCTCAACATGTGCTTGAAACTTGATAAAAACATCGAACACATCAGACTTGCGCTTAATAAGATACAGCCAAGTAAACCGACTATAAGCATCAATAAAACTGACATAATAATTGTGGCCACTAACAGACGTCTTGGCATGACCCCATACATCAGAAAACACAAGCTCAAGAGGATGTTTCACAACACGACTAGACTCTGAAAATGGAAGTTGGTGACTCTTGCCCTGCTGACAGGCATCACAAACGGTTTCAACAGATTTATTGGACACAACTGGTAGTTCATGACAATGCAACACATGACGAACTATAGGAGCCGTAGGGTGACCAAGGCGTGCATGCCAGTGCGTAGGCGACACACGAACACCACTGAACGCCTGAGGAGAAGACTTCATGGATGGTGTGCGTGGTGCATCAAGTGCGTACAAGCCATGGCGAAGACGGCCGCTAAGCAGAATGGCCCTCGTGTCCCGATCCTTGATAAAGAAACGAAAAGGATGAAACTCAACAAGGACATTATTATCACGTGTAAGTTGAGAATAGACAACAAACTACGCGTAGCAGAGGGAACACGAAGGACATTGGAAAGATGTAGTTTGCGAAAATTGTGTGCAAGGAGAGAAGCCTGACCAACATGAGAGATGCACATGCCTGCTCCACTAGCGGTGTGCACCTGATCATGACCACGATATGGCTCCTGAGTAGAGAGCTTTCCCATCTCGCCGGTGAGGTGGTTGGTAGCGCCGGTGTCCATATACCATGTTGGATCAATGGAGTAGGATGGAGTGCGACCATGATCATGACTAGTCACGGCGGCGGCAGCCTGCTTGTCGTTTCCTTTGCCATTGTTGCCAAGGCCCAAAAAATCTTGCTTGTAGCGACGATGACAGTGAGATGCAATGTGGCGCTCCAGGCCACACAACTGGCAAGCCTGCGGGGCACCACAGGAAGAGCAGCAAGCAACCGACCGGTTGCCACCAGTGATGGATGGCGCATTGCCACGCGGGGTCGGCTGTGAAGATGGTGCCTGCTTGCCCCCTGAAGATGAAGACGGTTGAGGTTTGCCGCGAGTCGCGGCATTGGCGGAGGCGAAGCCCGGTGAGACACGGCATGCCCTAATGCGCTGTTCACGGCCAAGGAGTCGGGCATACAACTCGCGAGGTGGAAGTAGATCATCACGGCCATGAACGTTCTCAACGAGATTGTCATAATCATCGTCGAGCCCATTAAGAACGAACGTGGTGAACTCCTCATCCTGCAGAGACTGGCCAACCGAGGCCAATGTGTCGGCGAGACCCCGCATCTTGTTGAAGTAGTCCGTGATGCTGAGGTCACCAAGCTTGGTCTCACCAAGCTCGGTGCATATAGAATGAGCACGCTCCTGAGACTGCGAGGCGAAGCTGGTGTGAAGCGCCGCCCACGCCTCCCGGGATGTAGCAGCGAAGATGACCAGCGATGAGACGCTCGGAGTGAGCGAAGACTGGATGGCAGAGAGAATGGCCTAATCCTGGGCCACCCATGTATGATACGCCGGGTGATAAGTGGGCGGACACGAGATGGATCCATCAACATAGCCCTCCACACAGCGACTGCGCAGAAGAGGCAACACCTGGGCATGCCAGGACAGGTAGTTGTCCGGCGTGAGCTTCACCGGCAGCAGATGCGAGAAGTAGAACGGTGATGGCGCCGTGACCTGAGCGGCATGAGCAGGCATTGGTGGCGCGTAGAGACCCATCGACGGGGCTGTCTCGAGATGAGGAGCACCCGCTGAGTAGACGCCAGGAGCACCAGGAACGAGGGCGTCGGCTCCATAGTTCGTCGCGGCCCCGTAGGATGGTTGCGGCGGTGCAGCCACGAACCCGGACGACGCGGGGTAGGATTGGCGTGGCGACGCCGCGTAGGGCTGCGGTGGCTGCGCTAGGTAGTGTTGCTGCGGTGCCAGCGCCGAGTAGATCGGCACCGACGGTGGCCCGTGGTGATGTGGCGAGGGGGCCGCATAGGGTTGGTGATGATGCGGCGCCGCATAGGACGCCACGGGCCAGGAGGACTGCGGCGGTTGAAGGGATCCCTGGGCCGCCGGCGGCGCACCATACAAGGCAGGAGCGACGCCACCGGGCGGCTGCGCGACGACGCCGTAGGGCGGCTGCGCGGCAACGCCATGAGACGGCGGCGCAGCAAACTCAGCAGAGGAGTTGGTCGACGGATTCGATCCGATCGGGGACTCGTTTGGCGGCAGGGCTCCGTAGGCCGACGCAAGGGGCGAGAAGCGAGGAACGGCGCCATAGGAGCGAGGGCCGGCGCGACGGCGGTGGCAGCGACGGAAGTCGGCGCACCGGCGGCGGCGGCGGCGGGAGCAGCAGAAGACATCGAAACTCTAGTCTGATACCATGTAAAACATAATATGTTGGGAACTTGCTCGACACCCTAAACGGAGTGTGGCTCTTTGATTATATAGAGGTACCAAGAGGTACAATACAATGTTACAATATTAATACACAGACTACGTATATATACAGTCTAACACAAATAATAAAAAGTTTCTTGTGCCCCCAACACACGATATACAATGGTAAATTGTATAGGTGCACTAGTTCGGCGAAGTGATGGTGATACAAGTGTAATATGGATAGTAGATATTGATTTTTTTTGTTAATAGTAACAATAAAAAATAGTAAGGTGGCAAGGAACAAAAGTGAGCACAAACGGTATTGCAATGCTTGAAAATGAGGCCTAGGGTCTGTACTTTTGCTAGTGCAATCTCTCAACAATGCTAATATAATTGGATCATATAACCATCCCTCAACGTGTGATGAAGAATCACTCCAAAGTGCCTATCTAGTGGAGAACATAAGAAGAAATTGTTGGTAGGGTACGAAACCACCTCGAAGCTATTCTTTCCGATCGATCTATCCAAGAGTTCATACTGAAATAACACCAAGTTATCCTTTCCTATCGATCTATCCAGAGTTCGTGCTAGAATAACACCAAGTTATCCTTTCCGATTGATCTATCAAGAGTTCGTACTAAGATAACACCAAATAATTTCAAACTCATAATAATCAATCCAACACAAAGAACCACAAAGAGTCCCCCAAGATTTCTACTAGAGAAACAAAGACAAGAACTGCATCAACCCTTATGCATAGATTACCCCAATGTCACGTTGGGAATCCGCGAGTTGAGTGACAAAACATATATCAAGTGAATCAATAATGTACCCCATTGTTACAACGGGTATTCATAGCAAGACATAGGTAAAGTGTTCTGAAATCCATAAAAGTATTCAATCTTATAATAACAAAATCTCAGAGGGAAAACACAATTCACAACAAGATAGAAAGGGGAAAACACCATATGATCCAACTATATCAACAAAGCCTGTGATACATCAAGATCGTGACATCTCAAGAACACAAGAGAGAGAGAGAGAGAGAGAGATAGAGAGATTAAACACATAGCTACTGGTAACAAACCCTCAACCCTGAGGGCGGACTACTCCCTCCTCATCATGGTGGCCGTTGGGATGATGAAGATGGCCACCGATGATGATTTCCCCCTCCGGCAAGGTGCTGGAACGGGGTCTAGATTCGTTTTCGTGGCTACAGAGTCCTACGACGGTGGAACTTCTGATCTAGGGTTATTTCTAGGGATATCTGTATTTATAGGAATTTTTAGCATCGGTTTCACGCGAAGATGGGCCTCGAGGTGACCATGATAAACCTGCACACGAGTTGGGCTCCTGGCGCGCCCTGGTTGGTTGTGCCCACCTCGTGGATCTTCGGGCCCTCCCACGAAGCTTCTAGTGCCTCTTTTGTTCCAAAAAAACATCAAAAAGTTTCATCTCATTTGGAGAACTTCCATTTCTGCACAAGAAACAACACCACACTAGTTCTGCTGAAAACAGCGTCAGTCCGGGTTAGTTCCATGCAAATCATACCAAAACCATATAAAATTGTTGTAAATATGGCATGATTACTTCATAAATTATAGATACGTTGGAGACGTATCACACTGCTTGTCATGTTGTGAATTGTGTTTATCTTCACAAGTTCCTTAAGAAAACTTCATATGAGCTTATGACTCGCAAGAAACCAAATGTTTCTTATCTACGTGTTATTGGTGCACCTTGCTATATGTGACATGAATCATAATTCCAAGTTTGCACCTAAGGCACATGAAGGTTTTCTTCTTGGTTATGGCTCGAACTCGCATACTTATCGTTTCTATAACTCTCACCACAGGTAAGTTATGGAAACAGTAAATGTGCGGTTTGATGAATCTAATGGCTCCCAAAAGGAGCACCTGCCTAATGTGATAGATGAAGCACCGACTTTGTATGCTATTAGGGAAATGGCCATCGGGAGCATCAAGCCAGTTGAAGGAAATGTACCTGACTCTCTCGATGATGATGATGCCCCCATGACTCGAACCAGAACTCGCCAAGCCAATGCCGAAGAAAATGCTGCTCCGAACAAATGGAAATTACAATGAAAATGGCGATACAAATGCCAATCCCGATGCTGATATTGAGGAAAATGAAAATGACCAACAAGATGAAAATCCTCACCCTCGAGTGGCTAATCAAGTTGATCATTCATTAATTCTCGAAGAACTCGAGAATCTGGGTTTTCGACCCACAACTCGTTCTTGCACTCGTTTGGCTAACTACTTTGGGGAGTTTCTACTTTGTCTCTTTGGCAGAACCTACCAAGTATGAGGAAGCCATGAATGATCCTGATTGGATGTATGTTATGCAAGAGGAGTTGGTGCAATTCGAATTGAATGATGTATGGGAATTGGTTGACAAACTGAATCCTAAGAAGCACAATATTATCGGCACCAAATGGATATTCCGGAATAAGCAACATGAAAATGGCATCGTTGTGAGAACTAAAGCATGTCTTTTTGCTCAAGGGTATACAAAAGTAGAAGTTTAGAGTTCAGGAAAATGATGTCCGAGAAACATCAAATGTCTATGATGGGTGAACTTAAGTTCTTTATCGGACTATAAATACGTCAATAGGACAACGGAATTTTCATATCTTAGGAGAAACATCTGAGAGGATGTCTAAAGAAGTTCAAAATGCAAGATTCCAAAATGAAGGGCTGCAATACTCCAATGCCCACGAATGGTCAGTTGGACACAGATGAGTACGATAAAGATTAGATCATAAATCTTATCGTTCGATGATTGGTTCTTCTCTATCTATGTGAATCCAGACCTGATATTATGTTGAGTGTTTGTATGTGTGCTCATTCTCAAGCTGCGCCGAAAGAATCGCATCACCAAGCGGTCAAGCACATTCTGAGGTATTTGGCTCACACCCTACCTTAGGTTTATGGTATCCTACAAGAGCAAAATATGATTACATTGGATATTCAGACTCAGATCAGGCAGGTGACCATGTTGACATGAAATCTACTTCGGGGACATGTCATTTCCTCGGTAGATCTTTGGTACGTTGTTCTTCAAGGAAGCAGAATTGTGTTTCTCTCTCTAAGGCTGAGGCCGAATATATTTCTGCTGGCGCTTGTTGCATTGAGTTATTATGGATGAAGCAGACTCCGAAGGATTATGGCATCAAGGTTAAGAAGATTCCCTTATTGTGCAACAATGAGAGTGTGATCAAAATTGCACACAATCTAGTGCAGCACTCTCGCACCAAGCACATTGTGATCATACATCATTTACATTCGTGATCATGTTTCTCGAGAGGATATTGTTATTAATCATGTAAATACCGAAGACAATCTCGCTGATATCTTCACCAAGCCTCTCAATGAGAAAAGATTATGTGTGTTACGGTGTGAGCTAAATATCCTGGATTTCACAAACGTGTAGTAAGTTGAACTCGGCACCCGTACCAACACTTCCACATCTTAGAAGAAATAGGTGCACAACACTCGAAGAGTTTGAAAATTTCGACGAAGTGAAAATTTCTTTCTAAGAGTGAATACATTAACAAATAACTAGACTAACCAGGTGCCACGATAATTGTGCGATTCTCGGGGTCATACATTTCTTATATGGTGGGTCACGCCACCACAATTTATCTTTGATGAGTTTATTTTCGATTGACGGGTTTTGTATTTGTCCGAATGTATTTCACTCATAGCTTTTCGTTCGGGTGTTTATGTTACTTTGTCTGAGTGAAATGCCTAGGACCCTGTTTTCCCTCTGATCTATCTCTTCCAGTCTATGTTGTTCCGTTATGAATGCTCATCTAGTAACAAAACTTTATCTGGTGTCCATGACCATGTTAAAGGTTCGGTCCAAACTTAAATCGGTTTCGCGAAAGCCGTCCAAAATTTGGGGTTTCTCGCCCAAGTATCGTGGTTCAGCACGATCACCTATGGGGCCATCGGCCCCTTGTGGTTCGGCAAGGGGCAAGGGCACGTTGCACAAAGATTGGGGGCCGTGCAATAGCACGGCAGCGGTGACACAGGCAGCTTTTACCCTATTTCGGGCCGCCGTGAGGCGTAAAACCCTACTCCTGCTTTGGTGGATTGACGAGAGGACTGTGGTGCGGACGTAGCACTGAAGCCCGGCAAGGTCACCTTGGGACAAGAGCAACTACACACGTATGAGCATACAGAGGTCTCAATCCTTTCTAAGGTTGCCTCGGCCCTCTTTTTATAGGTCAAGGGGTTAGCACAATGGAAAAATAGTCATTATCCAGTTATTAGATAGGTACAGTGCTATCATACCTAACTCTGCAGACAGGACAAGGTGCATTAAATGCACTGCTTAGTGTCACATCATGGGTGTAGCCCGACAAGACTTGTCATGCTATTCAACCACCTTCTCGAATGCATGCGTGACACGCCTCTGGACGGGTGTCATTTATGGGTGATCTTCCTCAGAAATGGCTGCCACGTGCCGAATAACAACCACTTAATCACTTGGGGGCTCGACGCTGCATCAATAGGTGACTTGCATTGCTGTGAGGTGGAGTGGTGGAGTTTTGGCGGGAAAGCGGGCCGCTGGCGTCCCAGCAACCCTTGTCGGGGAGGTCTTCGGACTTGCCTTTGTGGTGGCCTCGACCTTGCCAGGATAGCCTGCCCGACAAGAGAGGTTTTTCCCCTTAGTGATATCTTGCTTCTTCGGCTTGTCTTGGTCTTCTTGACCCGCCCTTTGGTTTCTCAAAGAGTTATCTCTTCTGATTGGCCTTGTCTTGGATGTTCTAACCTTACCCTTGAGCCTGTGTACAATCCGGGCAGCATACACCAGGATTTGTTGCACCGACGGGAGCCCTCGGGCCTGGTACGAATGCGCTGCTGAGTGTTGTTGGGGCAGGCCCTATCTAGTACACAGGCGAAGAGTTCGTGGTAGCTCATCCCTTGAGATTTTCTTTGCTTCTTCATTAATCTGCGCTTGAGTCGGTTTCCGGTTTTTCCACGCATCGCGTAAGACGTTATGGGGAGTTTTAAGCACAATCCGTGGGCTACCCACGTCCCACATTCACGGGGCAATAAATGCCACTCCACTAGGTTCTCCACTCCTGGAGTTTTTGCCACATATGCTGCATGCATTGCACAGGTTTGGTGGCGGACGCGGAGGGTGTGGAAATGCGTGCCATGGCAGAAAGCTAGACACCAAATATTGGCGTAGGGGGTCGGCCTTGATTCCATGAGTTATTGATGGCGCGGGAGAGTCGGATTGGCAGAGCTGGAGGTTGCCTCTCCCTGAGTGAGGAGCCAACCTCCGACCTCATTTGCCTATAAAAGGGGACATGGGCGAGGTGCTGGCTCACACCTATATCTTCTTCCCTTCTTCTGGTATTGTTTCTGCATCATGGTGACGGGGGAGGGCAAAGCGACACTCCAGTAGCAGCAACGAGGGCTTCTACTTGATAGCGCCTCCCTCCTCCTGTTCGGGAAACAGAAGCGGATCTCATCATGAGGGGAGGTAGGAGAGGACGGTGACATCTTCGCCGCGGTGCTCGGCATCGAGGAGGGCAGGGCGGTGCGCTGATCACACCTCGTCCGGCTGTCCAGGACCCGAATGAAGGCCACATCAGGAACCAGCCGCTAGAGTTCATCGTCAAGCTGTGAGGGCCTCCGCGCTGCCCTCTTCGGCTCCCCACTCCCTTTGCAAGATTTATGGAGGTCGACTAGCTGCCAGGGCTGAGGCTGCACATGAGGGGCTGCTGTAATGGCAGCATGCGGGAAGACGTGGAGTTCCCCATTCCTCATGTCATGCTTCTCCGGTGTGGTTGGAAGAGTTTTGCTCGTGCCCACAGCTTGGCGGATGGGCACATCCTCCATTTCAAGCTAATGGACGCCACCCTGCTCTCAGTCAAAGTCTTCTGACGCTCAGGTGCTCGCTTAGCTTAACTGACGACTGATAACCCAAAAGTATAGGGGGTCGCAACAGTTTTCGAGGGTGGAGTATCAAGCCAAATTTATTGATCCGACACAAGGGGAGCCAAAGAATATTCTCAAGTATTAGCAGCTGAGTTGTCAATTCAACCACACTAAAAGACTTAATATCTATAGCAAAGTAGTACAGATGTAATGGTAACGATTGCAAAAGTAACAGTGGCAGTAACGAAAGTAATGAAGCAAGGATCAATAAGAAATGAACTCGTAGGCAATGGATCAGTGATGATATACGTCGGATGATATTCATCATGCACCAGTTATAACCTAGGGTCACACAGAACTAGCTCCAATTCAGCAATATAAGGTAGGCATGTATTCCGAATATAGTCATACGTGCATATGGAAAAGAACTTGCATGCCATCATTGTCCTACCCTCCCGTGGCAGCGGGGTCCTAATGGAAACTAAGGGATATTAAGGCCTCCTTTTATAGAGAACTGGAACAAAGCATTAGCACTTAGCGAATACATGAACTCCTCAAACTACGATAATCACCGGAAAGAATATCAATTATTGTCACCTTGGGGTATGCGGCTCATAACACGTAATAGGTGTCTACAACTTGCAATATTGGATCAAGAACACAAATATATTCATGGAAACATAGAGGGTTCAGATCTGAATTCATGGCACTCAGGCCCTAGTGACAAGCATTAAGCATAGCAAAGTCATAGCAACATCCATCTCAGAACATAGTGGATACTAGGGATCAAACCCTAACAAAACTAAGTCGATTACATGATAAATCTCATCCAACCCATCACCATCCAGCGAGCCTATGATGGAATTACTCAGGCATGGCGGTGAGCATCATGAAATTGGTGATGGAGGATGGCTGATGATGACAATGGCAACGATTTCCCCTCTCCGGAGCCCCGAACAGACTCCAGATCTGCCCTCCCGCTGAAGAATAGGAGGTGGCGGCGGCTCCGTATCGTAAAACACGATGAATCCTTCTCTCTGATTTTTTCTCCCCGAACGTGAATATATGGAGTTGGAGTGGAGGTCGGTGGGCGTCCAGGGGACCCACAAGGCAGGGGGTGCCCTAGGGGGTGGGCACGCCCTCCACCCTTGTGGACAATAGGTGGGTCCCCCTCGGTTGATTCTTTCACCAACACTTTTTATTTATTCCAGAAATATTCTCCATGGATTTTCAGGTCATTCTGAGAACTTTTATTTCTGCACAAAAATAACACCAAGGCAATTCTACTAAAAACAACGTCATTCCGGGTTAGTTCCATTCAAATCATGCAAATTAGAGTCCAAAACAAGGGCAAAAGAGTTTGGAAAAGTAGATACGATGGAGACGTATCAACTCCCCTAAGCTTAACCTATTGCTTGTCCTCAAGCAATTCAGTTGATAAACTGAAAGTGATAAAGAAAAACTTCTACAAACTCTGTTTGATCTTGTTGTTGCAAATATGTATAGCCAGCATTCAGGTTTTTAGCAAAGATCGTGAACTAACCATATGCGCAATAACATTTAGGTCTCACATTTACTCATAGCAATGCCATAATCAACTAGCGAGCAATAATAATAAATCTTGGATGACAATACTTTTTCAAAACAATCATGATATGATATAACAAAATGGTATCTCGCTAGCCCTTTATGAGACCACAAAACATAAATGCAGAGCACCCCTGAAGATCGAGGGCTGGCTAGACATTGTAATTCATGGTAAAAGAGATCTAGTCACAGTCATACTCAATATCAATTAATAACAATGCATATAGATGATAGTGGTGCTCTCTAACTGGTGCCTTTTATAAGGGGATGATGACTCAACAATAAAATTAATGATAGGCCCTTCACATAGGGAAGCACAAATTTGTAGAGGTGCCAGAGCTCGAGTTTGTGAAACAGAGATAAATAATATTTTGAGCAGTATGCTTTCATTGTCAACGCAACAACCAAGAGATCTCGGTATCTTCCATACTAGATACAATATAGGCGGTTCCCAAATAGAATGGTAAAGTTTTTACTCCCCCTCCACAAACTAGCATACTCCACGGCCGGTCCAAAACAACGGGTACCGTCCAACTAACAACAATCCTGGGTGAGTTTTGTTTGAAGTTATATTTTGATTTGATTTGAGGATGGAGCTGGGCATCCCTATTACCAGCCATTTTCTCGTGAATGACGAGCATGGAAGATACTGATAGCCCCTAGTCGCTACATGAGCGATTCGGGCATACAAAACAGATTATAATTTGAAGGTTTAGATTTTGGCACATGCAAATTTACTTGGAACGGCAGGTAAATACCGCATATAGGTAGGTATGGTGGACTCATATGGAACAACTTTGGGTTTATGGAAGTGGATGCACGAGCAGTATTCCCGCTTAGTACAAGTGAAGGCTAGCAAGAGATTGAGGAGCGACCAACCAAAAAGCGCACAACGGTCATAAACATGCATTGATATTAACCAACATTGAGTGCAAGCATGAGTAGGATATAAATCACCACGAACGTAAATATCATGGAGGCTATGTTGATTTTGTTTCAACAACATGCGTGAACATGTGCCAAGTCAAGCCACTCGAATCAATTAAAGGAGGAGACCATCCTATCATACTACGTCACAACCATTTTAAAACCATGTTGGCAGGCAAGGTAAACCATTATAAACTCCTAGCTAATTAAGCATGTCATGAGTAACTATAATCTCTAATTGTCAGTGCAAACATGTTTCATTCATAATGGGCTGAATCAGGAATGATGAACTAATCATATTTAGAAAAACAAGATAGGTGACTTCATACCAACTTTTCCTCATCTCAATCATTTCATCATATATCGTCATTATTGCCTTTCACTTGCATGACCGAACAGTGTGAATAATAATAATAGTGCACGTGCATTGGACTAAGCTGGAATCTGCAAACATTTATTCAAAGGAGAAGACAAGGTAATATGGGCTCTTTGTTAGATCAACAATAATGCATATGCGATCCACTCAACATTTTTGTCGTGGTCTTCTCCACTCGACCCAAAGAAAAGAATAGAATTTCAAAGAAACACACTGAAATGTTTTTTTGGAGTTTTTTTGAACAAAGTAAAACAAGAACGAAAAAACAATTTACACGGAAAAGCTCCCAACAAGCAAAAGAAGAACGAGAAATCTTTTTGGTCTTTCTTTACTAGTACTACTACATAAACATGGAAAGGAAACAAAACAAGAGCTACAACTATTTTTTTGTTTTTTCTCAAAGTTTTTAAAACACACAAGAAGAAAGCTGGAGAAACAAAATAAACTAGCTTGGACAATACAATGAAAAAGTATAAACACCGACAACTGGAATGAATGTTGAACATGAATGTAATGTCGGTGAGAAATACGTACCCCCCCAAGCTTAGGCTTTTGGCCTAAGTTGGTCTAGGCCCATGGATCAAAGTAGCCCTCTCCAGTGTACTGAGGAGGATCCAGGGGGATCCAATGGTTAGCGAGCTCGTGCGGCTCCCACTGATAAATAGACTCATGATATGGATCAAGTGATGGCTCTGGCTCAGGAACTGGGGATCGCATCTGCTCCCAGTATGCATAAATGTCCGCGGGCATGATGAGGTACCTGCCTGAATGAATATCAAAAAAGAAGGTGTGGGCAAGGTAATAATATGACAAGTCTTCTAGCTAAATACCAGGTTATAGATGAGTCTCTTGTCCTTATCATCACTTATTAAATTATGTGCTACCATACTGTTATAATCTAAGTATATAGTGGGTAGCAGCTTCTCCTCTCGCTCATCGTGCCTAATGGGTATCTCGAAGCGTCTAGCAAGGCGAGAAGCATAGATACCTCCAAAGACAGTACCCTTCAAATGTTTTAAACTCAATCGTCGAGCAACCATAGCGCCCAAACTAAAAGTTCTATCATGAAGTAAAGCATGGCAAAATAGCGAGGTCAGGGGCATAGGCCTCCACTCTCTCGATGACCAATTAAACATCTCATGGCAAATAATGATTAAAAGCATAAAACAGGAAAATGTAAACTAGACACTCTCTCTTTCGACAACTTTCTCCCTTCCCCTATGGTAACTTCATCAATAAATTCTTCCACATCTCTAGGACATGGTTCATTGACGCTGCCCTCATAAGGTAATTTGCAAAACTCACAAAAGTCATAAAGAATCATCTCCTTATACTCATCATATAAATGAAACTCTACCGTGGGTGGTGATTTCCTAGCATGAAAGTGAAATTTTTGCATCAAGGTATTAGTGAGTAGGAGGTATTGTTCACACTTGTCATGGAGGAAGTCGGTGATGCCTGCATTCCAACCCAAATAATATAAATCCTCATAAATTTCGGACGCCTCCAAGAATGCATCACTTGATCATTAACACGGTGTCGCGGGAAACCACGGCCACCAATGGGACCAAGACGGCCCCTTGCTGGTTCGCCAGGGGGGAGTCGCATTGCACAAAGAGCAGACCAACGTGGGGCAGCACTGCAGAGATCACATGGGCAGTTTTACCAAGGTTCAGGCTGCCATGAGGCGTAAAACCCTATTCCTGCTTTGGTAGATTGATGCTGGAAAGGTGGTGGTGGAGCTTAGTACACTTGTCCTGCAAGGGTTGCCTCGGGGCGGCAACGACTACGCGCATACGGGAGGTGCGAGTGGCCTAGCTTTCCAACCTCGCGAGCCCCTTCTACGGTTGCCATGGGCCTCATTTTATAGGTTAAGGGGTCACCACAGTGGCAAATTAGTCATTAGACATTTATATGATACCAAATAGTGCTATCATACCTAACTCTGCAGGCTGACAGTGCGCATTTAATGCGCCGCTTAGTGTCACGTCGTTGGTTGCCTGGCAAGGCTTGCCGGGCTATTCTGCCAGCTCCACGCCTGCTCGTTTGAAACATCACTGGACGGGTGTCATCTCTAGGTTTCCTTGGTAGTATGTGGCCGCCATGTGGCGAATGTTTGCCACTTAATTATCCCGTGGCTTTACATCGCACTGATCGATGACGTGGGTCGAGGTGGAGTAGTCGATGAAGTAATTTGGTCTCCGTGAGTCCCGGTAGGCCCTGCCGGGATGCCTTGGTCATCTCCTTCTGGGGGTGGCCTTGCCCCTTGCCGGGCTCGCCTGCTCGGGAAGGGAGGCTTCTCTCTCAATAATATATGGCTCCTCTGACTTGGCCTTGAATCCTTTCGACCTTCTGGTTGATGATTTGAATCTCTTGGTCTCTTATTCGTCTTGCTCTGATGCTTCAATCATGATCTTGTGCCTGTGCATAGTCAGAGCAATAGGCCCCGGGTCTACTGTACCGACAGAAGCCCCCAGCCCTGCCCCGAACGCGCTGCCGAGCATCGTTGGGGTAGGGCCTAACAAGTGCGCACGCAGCACCGCTGGAGAGGCTGGTCTCTTGAGATCTTCTTTGCTTCTCCATTAGTCTTTATTTTGGGCCATTTTTCGGTTTCCCCGCGTGTCGTGCCAAGCCAGTGGTGGTGGGGCCGCTCTAGTAATGGCCCCTGAACGATTTTAACGCATGGGGTAGAAACTGCTAATTCATTCTTCCCACCACGCCCTTATCCTTAGCCAGGTATGCCGCATGCATCGCGCGGGGTAGGTAACGGAGGCGCGTGGCGAGGGAGAGCATAATGGCGAGGGCCCGGCTTCCTTGAACTGGTAGAGGAGGGCGGTGGTCGTCTACTACGGATCCAGGCCCTAGTCCCCCGTTCGCCTATACAACGAAGAGCGGAGGAGGAGCGGAGGCATCCAACTGCATCGTCCTCCTCTTATGTCTTGCTCCATCTTGAATATGCCGAAAAGGGGAGCTTGGGGCTGGCCCCCAGGCTTTAGCTCAGAATCCTTTCTGGTCGTGAGGACGTTCGGGCAGCGTGGTGGTAACGCTGGAGGTGGCGACTCTAGTGTGTTCGTTGTTGTGCCGCTCATAGCCTTGATTTTAGTGGGAGGGGATGCGGACGACACCATGCCAAGGCCCGCGGCGGGTGTGGGGCGTGGTAGTCGGTCGCTCCTCGTTCTTCGTTCCTACGCGATGCAGAGGAGGATCCTTGGGAGAGGCCTGCCGTTGGTGAAGGCAGGCCCAGCTCCTCCAGGCGCCATCCTCTATCTGCGGAGGTGGGCTTCTCGTCTTCCTACACGTCTTCGGGACGTGCGGTGATTTCCGACGTCAGGGCATTGGGGATGACCATGCTCTCTATGCAAATAGCCAGAGAGCATGGTGTTTGATGTGGCTGACGATCTGTAGTCTTTGGGTGGTAGTGATGTGGACGACGGCAGCAACCAACGATGTGTCAAGAATGGGGGCGACCCTTCCGACGAGTCTTGTTTGCTGGTAACTCCGTGCCCTTCCACCCGTTCCTCCGGTAGTGTCACCATCCGCGCCCATCCTCCGGATCATCCCTCTGTGCCGGAGAGCGGTGCCGTTCTGATCCTAGGGAGGCACCGGACTCCAGCTGCGCCCTCTTTCTGCCTCTTCAACCTCATCCTGTAGGAGATGGACAAGGTTAAAAGCATCATGGGGCACTTATCTTTTTTCAATCTTAAATTTGTAGGCATTTGCCAAATTTTAATTCAAATAACGTAATCTCTCCTGTCCATGTTTGTGTTCTGTAATGCTTGTACTTGTATCAGCATGTTAATGAAAAATATGAACCTTGTCGGTGAACTTGCGCATGTATATGTCCATGAAGAGGTGAGATGCCTCTTTAGTGTAAACAAACGAGTTCGTACCGATAGGCTATCCTATCGGCCCCCCTTTTTGTCTGCCGGAGAACCTCATCTGCCGGGTTACAGACAAAGGGGCCAGCCCCCCGCCAACTTCCTTTTATCAAAGGAAACTACGACCATCCTGACCGAAGCAGCGTTTAGGTCAGGTTAGGAGCACCTAAGTCTAGTAGGAGTGGTGAGGTTTTCCAATGCACAAGTTATAGCTTATAGAACACGAATGGACAAGAGGTAGAACTTATCTAGTTGGCATGCCGGGGATCACAGTGCCGGGCAATCTTCTCATCTCCTTGTCGAAACCAAGTCCATGATAAGAACCTGCAGCTTCATTTAGATGAGAATGAATGCAGGTGTGATCCTATCTATATGCATATGCAGATGCTCATGGAAATGCTTATGAAGTGATCTGGAATGCTCATGCCTGCATGCAATCTAGGTTGGGGGCCCCTACAGCGCTTCTTTATTTTCTCTTGCACGGGGTCATCGCCCCAACTTTGTACAAGGCGTTACACGCAACTGAGGCAAGGCATGTACAAATGGGTGGCTGCCGGGCCCACCTTACAGGTAGAACTCACGGAAGTTCTCAATATTAAGTGAGTTTTTCAACAGAGTGCCATCTCTAATCTCCATCCAGATTGCGCTAGGTCTGGTGACTCGTACTACCCAGTAAGGGCCTTCCCACTTCGATGACAACTTGTGTGTACTCTTGGCGGACTGAACGCACCTAAGGACAAGGTCACCTTCCTCAAAACACCGGGCATGAACCCTGCGACTATGATACCAATGCAAGGCTTGCTGATAGCGTGCAATAAGCGTAGCAGCTGGAGACGGCTCTCCTCGAGTAGCACAACATCGTCATGCCGGTGCAAATCTTGTATGATTTCATCGTAAGCAAGTACTCGAGCCGACCCATAAATGAGTTCCATGGGGATAACTGCTTGTTCCCCATAGACCAGGGAGAAGGGAGTATACCCGGTAGCTCGGTTTGGTGTCATTCTGAGGGACCAGAGAACTACCAGCATCTCCTCGGTCCACTGACTGCCATGCTTCTGCAGCGTATCAAAAGTTCTCGTCTTGAGTCCGTGTAGCACTTCAGCATTCGCCCTCTCAGCTTGTCCATTGCTCCGAGGGTGTGCCACAGAGGTAAATGTGATCTTGCATCCGAGGGCATGAACATATTGCATGAAGGAGCGGCTCATGAACTGGGTGACGTTGTCAGTGATGATCCTTGCCGGAACTCCAAAATGATGCACCAGATGTTTCAAGAACTTGATAGCTGACTGAGCAGTCACCTTTACTTTCGGCCACTTTGTAAACTTTTTGATGGAAATAAACAAGAATTCGAAGCCCTCGATTGCTCGGGAAAAGGGGTCGATGATATCAAGCCCCCAGACCGAAAAATGGCCATGACAGAGGGATTGTCTGAAGCGTTTGGGCAGGCAAGTGGGTTTTCTTAGAATGGAACTGGCAGGCTTCACACTTAGTGACTAGCTCAACCGCATCTTGAAGGGTTATCTGCCAATAAAATCCTTTCCGGAATGCTTTCCCAACTATTGCCCTTGATCCAATGTGGGAGCCACACATTCCTTTGTGTATCTTAGCCAGCAGTTCTTTTCCTTCTCCCCGACAGACACACTTCAATTTCACACCGTTGGGCCTCCTTCTGTAAACATTGCCATCGACAAACTAATTCATAGTAGCCCTTCAGGCTACTCTTTCAGCTTCGTCTTGATCCCTGGGAAGCTCTCCAATTTGGAGGAAGTGGACAATGTGCATTGCCCAAGTTGGAGCCTTGTGGCTCGGCAACAAGGACTAGCGGCACCTTCCCTGCTGCGGGAGCACCAGCCTCGTATGCGGGGTCCATGCACCCGGCAGGAGGGGGTGGTCCGGTAGGCTGCAAGGAGTTGTTTCCGGCAGGGTCTCTGCCGGGAGTGGACGGCTCTACTGGGAGAGGCTTTCCGGTGTCAAACTTTCTCCTCTTCGGGGCCATTGTCGCTGGGAATACGGACGGCTAAGTAAGACCGAGAACAAAAGTTCCTGGTTCCACAAGAAGCTTCTGTGTAGCACACTTTGACACATGATCAGCTATGATGTTTTCCGCACGGGGTACGTCCTCTGTTTGTAATCCATCAAAGTGCTCCTCCAATCTTCTCACTTCCTCGACGTATGCCTCCATCAATGGACTTTCATAATCCTTGTTGACTTGCCTCACCACCAGCTGTGAGTCTCTTCGAATGAACAGTTTCTTAATTCCCAATTCTGCTGCAATTCTGAGCCCGGCAAGGGGCCCTTCATACTCTAATGTATTGTTGGTTGCTTCTTCCCATGCAAAATGCATCTGGACGACGTACTTCAAGTGCTCCTCGGAGGGGGCGACAAGAAGCACGCCGACCCCTGCACCTTGCAGGGAAAATGCACCATCAAAATACATAATCCATTCTTAGGGTGATTCTTTGTCGGGGATAACTGTCTCTGCCACTTCCTCATCAGGGGTTGGCATCCACTCTGCAATAAACTCTGCCAACGCCCTTCTCTAGACAGTTGATGTGCTCTCAAATCTCAAACCAAAGCTGGATAGCTCCAAAGCCCACTCCACTATTCTCCCAGTAGCCTCTGGGTTTCGGAGTATCCGCTGCAACGGGAAATGAGTGACAACCATGATCTCATGGGCTTGGAAGTAGTGCCTTTTTTCCTTGAGGCCATGATGAGGCCAAAGATCAACTTTTGCGCGCCAGAGTATCTTGACCTAGACCCCTGTAATAAGAAGCTGACAAAGTACACTGGGCATTGCACCACTTTCTTCCTTGCCGCGTCCTTGGGGTTGTCATTGTTACCGTGCTTGCCGCTATCCTGATCCTTATCTGGCCCTGCCGGCCTCTGCTCACTCTCTTTCTCATCCACTTCTCGTTGTGCCACCAAGGCTGCACTGGCCACTTGGTTGGTTGTCGCTAAGTATAGCAACAACGGTTCCTGGGGTTTGGGCGCAACCAGGGTAGGCACATAGGACAGGTAGGTCTTTAACTCTTGCAAAGCTGCGTCTACTTCAGGGGTCCACTTCATGGGACCTGCCTTCTTCAAAATCTGGAAGAACGGCAGGGCATGCTCGGCAAACTTGGAGATGAATTTTCTTAGAGCGGCAACACATCCCGTCAGGCGCCTCACATCTTTGACTATCCTTGGCACTTGGATCTGTTTAATGGCCTTGATCTTGTCGGGATTGGCTTCGACCCCCCTGTGGGACACAAAGTATCCCAGCAGCTTGCGGGAGGGGACGCCAACCACACACTTCTCTGGGTTTAGCTTCAAGTTGATCTTGCATAGATTTGCAAATGTCTCCTCCAAATCCTAAATGAGAGTTGCTCTATCCTTGGTTTTGACCACAATATCATCCATATAAGCCTCAATGTTTCTATACAGCTGAGGTTCAAAACCAATCTGGACTGCCCTTGCAAAGGTGGACCCGACACTCTTTAATCCGAACGACATGAGGACAAAGCCGTACTTACCACATGGAGTGATGAACGACGTCTTATCCTCGTCTTCTTTGGACATGAAGATGTGGTGGTACCCAGAATAGGCGTCCAGAAACAAGAGCAAATCACAACCTGAACTGGAATCCGCTATCTGATCAATAAGCGGCAAGGGAAATGGGTCCTTTGGGCAAGCCTTGTTGAGGTCTGCGAAATTAATGCACGGCCTCCACTTCATTTTTGCCTTCCGGACCAGTACTGGGTTTACTAGCCAAGTGGGATGTAGCACTCCTCTGACCAAACCAGCTACCTCAAGCTTCTTGATTTCTTCCGCAATAAACTGCTGCCTCTCCAAGGCCTGCTTCAGGACTTTCTGTTTAACAAGTCTGGCATGCGGCCAGACAGCAAGGTGGTGCTCGATTACCTCCCTAGGAACATCGAGGATATCAGATGGTTGCCAAGCAAACACATCAATATTCGTCCACAGGAAGGCAACGAGCGCGCTTTCCTATTTTTCATCGAGGTTGGCGCTGACGGTGAAAGTACCATCAACGCTAGCCAGCCCTGTCGGGACCTTTTTCACCTGTGAAGCAGCAACCTTGGATCTCTTGCTGTTGGAACACTCCGGCACGTCATCAACGGGTGTCGTGCACTAGGTGGGGGCATGCTTCCCGGACTCTTTGTTGGAGCTCCTACAATCCTGTTTCTTCCCTTTGTTTTCCTTGGCGGGAACTGCTGCCATCGCTGCCTCTGCCGCGACCGCGTCCCAACACATCTTTTCCACAGAAATGATAGCATGTTTCTCATATGACGGGATGGTGAGGACTCCTAGTGGCCCAGGCATCTTCAGGATGTTGTAGGCATAGTGGGATGCTGCCATGAATTTAGCCAAGGCTGGGCGTCCAAGGATCCCATTGTACAGCAGGGGGAGATCAACTACGTCAAACACAATCGTCTCAGTCTGGTAGTTAAGCTCCCCACCAAATGTTACTAGCAACGTAATCTTCCCTTTAGGATGACTCCTACTGGGGTTGACTCCTTGAACATGCATGTAAACTCCTTCGTCCGGCCCCACCGTCCACCAACATCTTCGTGACCTTGAGGTTGCGAATTGTTGGAGAAACCAACAAAGGCAGGCATCCTACCGCAGTGGTACGGCTAGGATGGTCCTCTTCATCAAAGATGATGGGTGTACATGACCATTTGAGTGGCTTCCGGGCCTCCGGCGCTGGTTCCACGGCATTGACCTCTCGTGCCCACCGCTTGAGCTGGGCGTGCAAAGATGCACCCCCGTTAATGCACAGGGCGTGTATGGCCTTCCGAAACTACTGCTCACTGGTTTTCTCTTCATCCCCTTTATCACTCTCATCATCACAAACTTCCTTCTCCTGGCCCCTGGAGGGTTTTCCTTTATTCCGAAAGGACTTGCCAGGGGAATTTGCTCCTCTCCTCGGCCCTTACCGCCAGCGACATTCTGACACTTTTCCTTATCACACTTCTCATATTCTGCTCTCTTTCTTTTAACCAACTGCTCAACCTGATAGCACTCCTGAAGATCGTGGCCTCTGGTTCGGTGGATCTTGCAGTACGGCCCGTCGCCCTTCCCGGCCTTCTCGATAGCTACAGCTTCCCGGCAATCGGCACACACAGCAACCTCCTTGCCGAGGCCTCCGCCTTGGCGATCTTGCTGGTACTTGGGGTGCCCGACCCTTCAACGGTCAACACTGCCGTATCCCTCCGCTTCTTACTGCGCTTCTTAGCCTTCTTCTGACTGGTGGACTCATCATCATCCTCTGAATCAGCATCAATGCAATCTTCCTCTCCAGGCAACTTATCCCCTTCCTCCATCCATGCACACTTATCCACTAGGGTGTGCAGCTCCTTCACAGTCTTGGGCAACCGAATGTTCATCTTAGAATGGATCCGGCACTTGCGCACATTGGACTAGAAGGCAGCTAGCACAGCTGCCGGATGGATATTTGGAATATTTCTATGAACTTTGCTGAATCTTTGTAAATATTTATGGAGGGTTTCTTCTTCCTTCTGTTGGAGATGCTGCAGATCACTGGGACGGCCCGACTCCTAGTGGCCATCGGTGAAAGCACCGATGAACTCGTGGCACAGGTCTGCCCATGACGAAATAGAGTTCTCCGGGAGGTGCATCAGCCAAGACCTCATGTTGGACTTGAGGGCCAACAATAAGTAGTTGGCGAACACCTTCTCATCTCTTCCCCCAGCAGCCTGAATAGCGATGGTGTAAATGCTGAGGAACTCTTCCAGGTTCAGCCTCCCATCATACTTCTCAAGTATCTCTAGCTTGAACATGCGAACGGATGTCCAACAAACTTGCCGCAACTCATGGGTGAAGGCAAGGCAGCCAACCTTTAAGGGCAGGGCCTCGCCAGCACCGAGAGTGGGCTCCTCGATGTCGAGGCCATCGCACCTGTCAGCTTGGAGGAGGTTGTCGTGGTGTTGCTCGACGATGCACATGTCTCCTCTTCTCCTATCTCCCGGGGTTCATCGTTGGCCTGGACGCGCTTGAGGATCCAAAGAGGCCATCGAGGCGTCATCTGGGTCTTGATTTGGTCACACCGCGCCGGCTGCCGTGGCAGGGACTGCCGCCGGCTGCCATACGCGGAAGCAGCATGGTCCGTTGCCATTGCTTGGGGAGGCCGTGGCGGGGCAGCTCGTCGTGAGACCTTAGTTTCAGCGAAACCGAGCAAACTTTGGTTGGTGGCACACCATTCGTCTATCTGCTCGGCTACAGGTGGAAACCTAAGCAGCAGCTGAGCCCGCGCCATGACCTCCGAGGCCATGCTCGGCATAGATGATGATGATGTCAATCGCGCTGTCGCTCGACTCCTGATGGAGCTAGCAGCGGCAGCACTGCGCCCCCGCTGTTGCGGTGCAACCACCTGGGTTGGAGGCTGGTGAGGTGGAGGCGCTCGAGGGCCATCAGCTCCGTTGGGCGTATCAACTTGGTCGACCCGTCGTGGGGAAAGAGTACGCTGATGACCCACAAGTGTAGGGGATCAATCGTAGTCCTTTCGATAAGTAAGAGTGTCGAACCCAACGAGGAGCAGAAGGAATTGATAAGAAGTTTTCAGTAAGGTTTTCTCTGCAAGCACTGAAATTGTATGTGATAGATAGTTTTGTGATAAGATAAATAGTAACGAGTAACAAGTAAATAAAGTAAATAAAGTGCAGCAAGGTGGCCCAATCCTTTATGTAGCAAAGGATAAGCCTGGACAAATTCTAATAATGAGAAAGGAGCTCCCGAGGACACATGGGAATTATCGTCAGGCTAGTTTTCATCATGTTCATATGATTCGCGTTCGGTACTTTGATAATTTGATATGTGGGTGGACCGGTACTTGGGTACTTCCCTTAGTTGGACAAGCATCCCACTTATGATTAACCCCTATTGCAAGCGTCTGCAACTACAAAAGAAGTATTAAGGTAAACCTAACCACGGCATTAAACATATGGATCCATATCTGCCCCTAACGAAGCAACGCATAAACTAGGGTTTAAGCTTCTGTCACTCTAGCAACCCATCATCTACTTATTACTTCCCCATGCCTTCCTCTAGGCCCAAATAATGGTGAAGTGTGATGTAGTCGACGTTCACATAACACCACAAGAGGAAAATACAACATACATCTCATCAAAATATCGAACGAATACCAAATTCACATAACTACTAATAGCAAGACTTCACACATGTCCTCAGGAACAAACGTAACTACTCACAAAGCATGTTCATGTTCATAATCAGACGGGTAATAATATGCATAAAGGATCTAAACATATGATCTTCCACCAAGTAAACCAATTAACATCAACTACAAGGAGTAATCAACACTACTAGCAACCCAAAGGTACCAATTTGTGGTTTTGATACAAGATTGGATACTAGAGATGAACTAGGGTTTTGAGAGGATCGTCGGTGATGACATTGGTGATGATTTCCCCCTCCAGAAGGGAAGTGTCCCCGGTAGAACAGCTCCACCGGAGCCCTAGATTGATTCCGCCAAGGTTCCGCCTCGTGGCGGTGGAGTTTCATCCCGTAAGCATGCCCACGATTTTTTCCAGGGTAAAAGCTCTGATATAGCAGAAGATGGACACCGCGGGCCCACCAGGGGGCCCAGGAGATAGGAGGCGCGCCTTGTAGGGGCGGGGGGGCGCCCTCCACTCTCCTAGACAGGGTGTGGGCCCCCTGGTGTATTTCTTTCGCTCAATAATTCTTATAAATTCCAAGAAGATGTTTCGTGGAGTTTCAAGATTTTTGGAGCAGTGCAGAATAGGTTTCCAATGTTTGCTCCTTTTGCAGCCAGAATTCCAGCTGTCGGCATTCCCCCTCTTCATGGTGAACCTTGTAAAATAAGAGAGAATAGCCATAAGTATTGAGATATAATGTGTAATAACAGCCCATAATGCAATAAATATTTATATAAAAGCATGATGCAAAATGGACGTATCAACTCCCCCAAGCTTAGACCTCGCTTGTCCTCAAGCGGAAGCCGAAATCGAAAAATATGTCCACATGTTTAGAGATAGAGGTGTCGATAAAAATAAAATACGGACATGAGGGCATCATGATCATTCTTATAACAGCAACATATATAGATTTCATCATATGATTTCTTATGCTCAAGTAACAATCAATTCACAATGTCAAGTATGGTTTAAAAACTTCATTGGGAACTAACAAACTATAATCTCAGACATTGAAGCAATTGCAGTTTATCGTAACATCAGAGAGAGTTAACAATAGAGCCTTTCAGCAAGCTCACATACTAAACTATCTTGTAGTCTTCTATAATTGCTAACACTCACGCAATACTTGTGGTTATGAAGTTTCAGCCGGACATTGAGAAAGATAGGGGCTTATTGTGTTGCCTCCCAACGTATTCACCTTTAGGTGATGTCAACAATAATAGCCCATGCTAACTAACATCCAATTGGATATATATATCATGATCTTTCAAACACGAGGAGCTTGCCAAAGGATAAAATGAAAAAGGGAAACGTGAGGATCACCTTGACTCAAGCATAAAGTAAAGACATAAAGTAAAAGATAGGCCCTGCGTAGAGGGAAGCAGAGGTTGTCATGTGCGTTTAGGTTTGATGCACAAAATCTTAATGCAAAAGAACGTCACTTTATATTGCCCCTTGTGTGTGGACCTTTATTATGCAGTCTACCGCTTTTATTACTTCCACAACAAGATTGTACAAAGCTTATTTTCTCTGCACTAATAAGTCATACATAATTAGATAGCATTTTTTATTGCTTGCAACATGACAACTTACTTCAAGGATCTTACTCAATCCATAGGTAGGTATGGTGGACTCTCATGGCAAAACTGGGTTTAAGGATATTTGGAAGCACAAGTAGTATCTCTACTTGGTGCAAGGAATTTGGCTAGCATGAGGGGGAAAGGCAAGCTCAACATGTTTGGAAGGTCAATGCCAATATACTTTAACTGAGATGCGTGAAAACATAAACCATTACGTTGTCTTCCTTGTTCGACGTCAACTCTTTTAGCATGTCATACCTAATGAGTGCTCCCAATTATAAAAAGGTGTCCAAGATAATATATTTGTATGTGAACTCCTCTTTCCTTATCACTTCCTATTAATTCCAATGATGACCAAGGCTACGTTCATCAACTCTCAACAAATTTTATGCCTCATACTTTCTATGTGTGAAGTTATCACTATCCATAAGATCAACATGAACTCTTTTATTCTTTCTACTTTCTCAAGATCATAGCAACATAGAAAAGCCCTTGACTCAACACTAATCTTTATTATAGATAGCTCACGGACTCGACTACAAAAAGAGATCACAAAGCAAAACTCAAACTACTTGATATCAAAACTTCAATCTACTAGATCAAGACACTACTAAAGGGATCGAACTAAATACAGCAGTAAAGATAGGAGTGTGATGGTGATACGATACCGGGGCACCTCCCCAAAGGTTGGTAGTTTCCAAGGGGAGTGCCCATACCCATGTGATTATGTCCTCGGAGGTGATGGAGGTGGTGATGATGATGGTGGATAATCGCACATTGAACGTAAAAGCTCCTCCAACTTGCGGATAATGCCCTTGAGTCCGGCGATATGATCCTTCAACAGAATATTCTCCTGTGTGAGATACTTGTTCTTTATGCGAGCTAACTCAATCATCTTGAAAGCTTCAATCTCTGTTGGAGTGAAAAGGTTAGGTAAAGGTTGAGGGATGTCTTCTTCTTTCACCGTCGGAGCTTGAATCTCCATGGCCTTCTTGATCCCTTCATCCTTGTTGATCTCTTCTGGGTCTTCTCTTTTTAGCTCTATCTTCAATAGCCAAGCATCCTTGTCTTCGTTGTTGAAGGAGGGCGACGTCATGGTGCTCTTAATCTGCAATAGAAATAGCTCGAAACGAAAACAGAGGATATTTGCGTGATACGGTGGTTAAAACCTTCAGGAGTATATATAATGAATTTTTACCGACCAAAATACGTAACATGCAAGAAAATGGAGTCCGGGAGGCACACGAGGTGCCCACGAGATAGGGGGGCGCGCCCAGTAGGGGGGGCGCCCTCCACTCTTGTGGAGGCCTCGTGTCCCTTTCAAACTACTTCTTTCTTCCTAAAATTCTTAAATATTCCAAAACTGATAAAAATTGCCATTGGAGTTGTTTTGGAGTCGGTTTACTTACGGTACCACATACCAATTCCTTTTCGGAGTCTGGAACGTTCTGGAAAGTGTCCCTTATGTATTCCTCAGGGGTTACGGTTTCAATAATATCAGTTTCAACATTGATAGAATTACCTGAAATATAATGTTTAATTCTTTGACCGTTTACCACCCTTGGACTTGTGCCTTCGAAGTTGTTGATTTTTATGGCACCAGAACGATAGACCTGCTCAATAACTTAAGGACCTTCCCATTTTGACAGAAGTTTTCCTGCAAAAAATCTTAAACGAGAGTTGAATAATAACACATAATCTCCTACGTTAAACTCACGCTTTTGTATCCTTTTGTCATGCCAGCGTTTGACTTTTTCTTTAAATAGCTTGGCATTCTCATATGCTTCGGTTCTCCATTCATCAAGTGAGCTAATATCAAACAACCTCTTCTCACCAGCAAGTTTGAAGTCATAATTGAGCTCTTTAATAGCCCAATATGCCTTATGTTCAAGTTCAAGAGGTAAATGACACGCTTTTCCATAAACCATCTTATATGGAGACATACCCATAGGATTTTTGTATGCAGCTCTATAGGCCCATAATGCATCATCAAGTTTTTTGGACCAATTCTTTCTAGATCTATTCACAGTCTTTTGCAAAATTAATTTGAGCTCTCTATTGCTCAACTCTACTTGACCACTAGACTGCGGATGATAAGGAGATGCGATTCTATGATTGACATCATACTTAGTGTAGGACCTTGAGGAGAGGTGTCTAGAGGGGGGTGATTAGACACTAAGTACCAAAGTTGCAGTTTTTAAGTTCTTTAAGTTTAAGTGGAGTTTAGGCACAAGTTTAACATTCACAATACATATCAAGCAAGCATGCAAGAGTATATGGCCAGCAGAAAGTAAAGCATGCAACTTGCAAGAATGTAAAGGGAAGGGTTTTGGAGAATTCAAACGCAATTGGAGACACGGATGTTTTTGGCGTGGTTCCGATAGGTGGTGCTATCGTACACCCACGTTGATGGAGACTTCAACCCACGAAGGGTAACGGTTGCGCGAGTCCACGGAGGGCTCCACCCACGAAGGGTCCACAAAGAAGCAACCTTATCTATCCCACCATGGCCGTCGCCCACGAAGAACTTGCCTCACTAGTGGTAGATCTTCACAAAGTAGGCGATCTCCTTGCCCTTACAAACTCCTTGGTTCAACTCCACAATCTTGTCAGAGGCTCCCAAGTGACACCTAGCCAATCTAGGATACACCACTCTCCAAGAAGTAACAAATGGTGCATTGATGATGAACTCCTTGCTCTTGTGCTTCAAATGATAGTCTCCCCAACACTCAACTCTCTCTCATAGGATTTGGATTTGGTGGAAAGAAGATTTGAGTGGAAGCAACTTGGGGAAGGCTAGCGATCAAGATTCATATGGTAGGAATGGAATATCTTGGCCTCAACACATGAGTAGGTAGTTCTCTCTCAGAAAATGTATGCTGGAAGTGTAGGTTCAGTCTGATGGCTCTCTCCATGAATGAAGAGGAGGTGGAGGGGTATATATAGCCTCCACACAAAATCTAACCGTTACACACAATTTACGAAACTCGGTGGGACCGATTTGTTAAACTCGGTCAGACCGATTTAGCAAATAATGTGATCGTTAGGTTTTTCGGTGGGACTGATACGCAACTTGGTAGGACCGATATGGTTAGGGTTAGGGCATAACGTAATTTCAGTAAGACCGATTACACAAACTCGGTGAGACCGATTTTGGTAATGAGCTTTCCAGAGAGTTGGTCAGGCAAACTAGGTTTGACCGATTACACAAACTCGGTGGGACCGATTTTGGTAATGAGTCAACCAGTAAGTTTGCATTGTAATCTCGGTAGTACCGATTGCTCAAACTCGGTGAGACCGATTTTGGTAATGGACATACACAGAGAGATTACAATCCCATCTCGGTGAGACCGAGATCCCTATCGGTGAGACCGATTTGCCTAGGGTTTGTGGCAGTGGCTATGACATTTGAACTCGGTGACGCCGGATAGAAAGAATCGGTGTGACCGATTTTGGCTTTAGGTTTAGGTGATTTGTGGATGTGGGAAAGTAGCTGAGGGTTTTGGATCATATAACCAAGCACATGAAGCAAGAGGGTCATTAAGCAACACCTCATCCCTCCTTGATAGTATTGGCTTTTCCTATAGACTCGATGTGATCTTGGATCACTAAAATGTAAAATGAAGAGTCTTGAGCTTGAAGCTTGAGCCAATCCTTTGTCCTTAGATCTTGAAGGAGTTCCCACATCCTTTAGTCCATGCCACTCAATTGTTGAACTTATATGAGACATACTAGATAAAGGTGTTAGTCCAACAAGATATATGTTGACATTAATTACCAAAACCACCTAGGGAGCACTTGTGCTTTCAATCTCCCCCTTTTTGGTAATTGATGACAACATACATCAAAGCTTTAGATAAAGATATAAAGAATAGCAAGTAAAGCTTTGGAAAGACATGTAACAAGTATAGGCTCCCCCTACATGTATGCAATCATGTAAATATGGAATATAGAGGCATGTGAGAGCATAACCTTGATAGAGCAGGCAATGTGTTACATGTATCTTGGTCATATGCATCAGAGCAAAGAATATTAAAGAAAATACCTTCATGCCCATGAGTCCTTCTTGCAAACAGTATGTACATTAGCAAGAATTCCTCATACACATGATTGTGATGCATATACTTACCTTGTAGTCTTGAGTAGGTTTAGGGTAGAATGAACCTGCGTAAACAAGGTTAGATAACACAGATACATCTACTAGTCAGAGCAAACAAAAGAAACCACAAGAATACCAACACTGGGATGACATGTAGAGAGTGAGTACTAAGTACCACATTGGATTATACATGTCCCCAAGAGTAAAGATATGCAATGAATTTAAATGATTTCTTCCCCTTAGATGTCTTTCTCCCCCTGAATCTAGCATGGGATACTGGGAGAAGATAGGGAAAAGAAAATCAGAGCTGAAAGATATGAATGATGAATAGAGCTAATGCAAATAAGCACAACAGATCATATGAACATGTCTCTCCCCTCAAGAAGGCATGTGGCATCTCTCCTCTCGAACACCAAGCATCTGGGATCCTTGAGAAATACTTTCTACTTAAGTATTCTCTCCCCCTGGAGATCTCTCTCTCCCCCTGAGGATCTCTCTCCCTCTAAGGATCTCTCTCCCCAAGGAGGTGATAAACTCTTTCTCTGATGTGATCTCTCTCTGAATGATAAGCTTTGATGTGATCTCTCTCTCCCCCTTTGATATCAATTTCCAAGAAGGGTCTTCTGGAATCTGTCTAATGGGTTTGGTCCTTGAGGCACAACACAAAGCAATGGTAAAAATGTGATGCTTATAGAGGACAAGATTCATTGAGTGGAGCTGGATCAGAAGAAACACAAAATAAGTGGCAAACTGTTTTTCCTGTTGTGAAATCGGTGGAACCAAGTGGTATGCTTCGGTTGTACCGAAAGGATTCGGTTGGACCGAATACAACAAATCGGTGAAACTGAGTTCATCACAGAGAAAACACTTGTCACCTCAGATCACTAGACTAGTAAGATCTCACAAAGATTTGCAAGGAATTTACTGAAGGATATGCAACGAATTGGAATGCAGAAGAATGCAGAGCAAACAAAAATAAATCTAGATGAAGGTTTTTTTTGAAAGGGAAACAAATATGCATGAGACAAATGCAAAAACACAGAGAAGAACACAAGAGAACTTCATCTAGAGATGGCCGGCGACAAAGTCACCTATGTTAGAGTATATTGACTTAGGAGTCAAGTGAGATCACTTGATCATAGGTCATACTCATCGTTTAAGCTCAAAATGGGGTTGCCATTTTTCGTTTAAGCATCTTAATGTATTCACATCTTGTCGAGTTGCTTTAGCTCATGACTTGGAGTAAAGCTTCTCTAAGATGGAATAACATACCTTGGTTGGTGGTGTTGTCCATGTAGTTGAACTTGTGTGGGTTGCTCAAGGTTGATGTAGCTCATCAAGAATTTGGAGCACCACTTGGAATTTGAGTCCATCTACCTACATGGGTTAGTTCTTGCAAGGAAGAGCACTTGTGTATCCAAAAATGACAATCATGAAGCTCAACATAGAATTTGTCAAAGGATATGTTTGAGTGGTTCCGTGATTCCTTGTCTTCAACCACCATAGTGTAGAGACTTGGTGATGTAGAGATTGCTCAAGATGTGAGTAGATTACAATCTCATGGAATTTGATTCCACCAAGTACCTACATGGGTTAGATAACATGCAAGATGCAAATATATCCAAGACATAAGATTTTCATCATAAGAGAAATATCAGGGATTAGTCATAAGCTCATGTCTTGCATGTATCCAATGGAGTTTCTACTCCAAGTTTGAAGCATCAATGATGTTCAATTCTCCTCTTAACCTGCAAAACACTTTCTCATCAAGAGGTTTAGTGAATATATCCACTAATTGCTTTTCAGTGCGAACATGCTTAAGATCAATGTCACCCTTAGCAACATGATCTCGAATGAAATGATGACGAACTTCAATATGCTTAGTTCGAGAATGTTGCACAGGATTATGACCAATTTTGATAGCACTTTCATTGTCACAAAGCAATGAAACATGTCTCACATATATCCCATAATCTTTAAGAGTTTGGGTCATCCAAAGTAATTGAGCACAACATGAACCAGCGGCAATGTATTCCGCTTCAGCGGTGGATAAGGATACCGAGTTTTGTTTCTTGGAGGACCAAGACACAAGAGATCTACTAAGAAATTGACAAGTACCCGAAGTGGACTTTCTATCAACCTTGTCTCCGGCATAGTCCGAGTCGAAATAGCCAACAAGATCGAAAGAGGCCCTCTTAGGATACCAAATGCCAAAATTTGGTGTATGTATTAAGTATCTCACTATCCTTTTCACGGCCTTAAGATGACATTCTTTATGAGAAGCTTGATATTGTGCACACATGCACACGCTTAGCATAATATCGGGATGTGAAGCACATAGATATAACAATGAACCAATCATAGAGCGATAAACCTTTTGATCAACCGGTTCACTATCTTTGGTCAAGTCAAGATGTCCACTAGTAGGCATGGGTGTAGTCATACCTTTGCATTCTTGCATATTGAACTTCTTGAATAAGTCCTTGGTGTACTTCTTTTGAGAAACAAAGGTACCGTCCTTAGTTTGCTTGATTTGCAACCTAAGAAAGAATTTGAGTTCACTCATCATAGACATCTCAAACTTCTCCGACATTAGCTTCCCAAACTTTTCACTAAAATGAGGGTTAGTTGAACCAAATATAATATCATCAACATAGATTTGGCACACAAATAGTTCTCCATTAAACCTTTTAGTAAAAAGAGTAGAATCAATTTTCCCAATTTCAAAGCCTTTTTCAATTAGAAACTTGGTCAAGCATTTATACCATGCTCTAGGAGCTTGTTTAAGACCATAAAGAGCTTTGTGAAGTTTGTAAACATGATTGGGTTTCTTAGGATTGACAAATCCGGGAGGTTGCTTAACATAAAATTCCTCCTCTATTTCACCATTTAGAAAAGCACTTCGACTTGTGTGTAGCCTTGGGCGACGAGACGTGCTTTGTTGCGAACTACTTGTCCATCTTCATCTTGCTTGTTGCGAAACACCCATTTGGTACCGATGATGTTGTGATTGTTGTCGGGCTTCTCAACCAATGTCCAAACTTGGTTCCTCTCAAAGTTGTGTAGCTCTTCATGCATAGCATTTATCCAATCCGGATCTTCCAATGCTTCTTCAACCTTCATAGGTTCAATGCTAGAGATGAAAGAATAGTTTTCACAAAAGTTAGTTAAATGAGTTTTAGAGCGAGTGATTCTCCCGGTTTGAATGTCATTGTAGATTTGCTCAACAGGATGATCTTTAGAAATTGTTGCTCGAACTCGTGAAAGCTTTTGCTTGGGTTTCGTTGAACATCTTCTTGATCTTGTTCTTCTTCTTGGCCTTCTTCATTGTTGGCGTTGTCATTCTCTTGTCGTGGTGGAGAAGGAGGTTGTTGACGTTCATCTTGATGCACTTCCTCGTTTTCATCATCTTGGTGTGTCCCACTTGTGGATGCTTCTGTATCAACTCTTGGTTCACCTTGTCGTGAAGTATAAGCTTCCACTTGGACAGACGAGGTACTCTCCTTCACCTCCGTTGGATGAACCTTGCCAATAGCCAAGTCTTGGATTGCTTCCGAAGGATCTTTGTCTCCTACATCAATCGGCAATTGCTCTACTTGCGATCCATTAGATTCATCAAACTTCACATCTACCGTCTCCTCAACCTTTCGGGTGAAATTGTTGTAGACACGGTAAGTGTGAGAGTTTGAGCCATAACCTAGTAGGAAACCTTCATGAGACTTAGGAGCAAATTTAGAATGACGATGCTTATCAAGAATGTAGCACTTTGAGCAGAATACTCGAAAGTATCCAACTTGGGGTTTGTTACCGGTGAGGAGCTTGTATGCCCTCTTGCCGAGTAGCTTGTGAAGACACAAGCGATTTGTTGCATGACAAGCTGTCTCAACCGCTTCTGCCAAAAAATGCTTTGGTGTCTTGTACTCATCAAGCATCGTTCTCACCATTTTGATGAGCGTCCGGTTCTTCCTCTCAACAACTCCGTTTTGTTGAGGTGTGTACGTAGCCAAGAACTCGTGTGAAATCCCTTCTTCGTCATGAAAGGTGTCCACATTTGCGTTCTTAAACTCCGTTCCGTTGTCACTGCGAACCTTCTTGATCTTCACTTCAAATTGATTTTGGGCCTTCCTAGCGAAGTTTTTTAAGATCTTTTGGACCTGCGATTTATCATCGAGAAAGAACACCCACGTAAATCTTGAAAATTCATCAACTATAACTAGACCAAAATAATTTCCACCGAGACTCTTGTAAGAGTTGAGATCCATGTGAAGTAGCTCAAGTGGCCTCCTTGTGGTCATGATGTTCTTCATGGGATGCCTTCCTCCAACCTGTTTACCTGCCTGACAAGTGCTGCAAAGTCTATCCTTATCAAATATGACATCGTTAACTCCAAGAATATGATTTCCTTTAATAAGCTTGTCAAGGTTTCGCATACCAACATGACCTAGTCGTCTATGACATAACCAACCTTTTGAGGATTTAGCAATGAAGCAAGTTTTAGCTTGAGCCTTTTTAGTGAAAGCAACAATGTATAGATCACCTCTACACACACCGGTAAAGACCATTTTATGATTACCTCGGTGAAACACTTGGCAATCTACTTCAGTAAATAGGACATTGAAACCGAAATCAGCAAGTCTAGATACTGAAAGTAAGTTGTATCCAAGAGATTCAACGAGCATGACATTTTCTATGGAGCTATTATGTGATATGACCACCTTACCAAGGCTAACCACCTTACCCTTTGAGTTGTCACCGAAAGTGACATACTTTCGAGGACTATCATTATTAGCAAGCTCACGAAACATGTCTTTATCTCCGGTCATGTGATCGGTACATCCACTATCAAGAACCCATTCGTTTCCTCCTACCAAAATGTCTCATTGCATCATCAAGATCGAAGTCACTATGATCATCTTCATCATAGTATCCATGTTCAACATTGTCATGTGGTGGATCAAATCCTAGAGAGGGTGATTCGTTAGAGTGAGTTTGACAATGATCTTGTTTATGAATTTTTATAGCTTCGGAAATAATATCACTAATAATTCCAACATCTCCTTTGGCACGCATAAGGTTTGTAAGCTCAAATACACGATCACCAAACATAGGATCACTTGTATTCATCTTACTCAAGGCAATAGACTTGTGGAGAATTTCATCAAGATTTTTCAAGGAATAATTTGGAAAGCGTTCCTCAAGAAACTTCCATATTGTGTAGGCACACTTAAGAGTAGGCAAACACCCAATCAAGTTTCTAGGAAATCCTCTAACGATAAGTTCGGCAGTTCTAAGATTCCTAATCATCTCAATTGACTCATCATGGGTAGGATGCATAGGATCAACATGAGGTGCACAAGGGCTAGCAATGTACTTGTTCAAATGATATTGATTGAAGATTACAAGCATCTCATTTTTCCACTCATGAAAATATTCTCCATCAAGAATAGGCACTCTATGTCTAATATTCCCCAAAGTAGACTCATCCATCTTCCTCCAATGGTGATTAAACCAAGGCAATGGAGACCAATGCTCTGATACCACTTGTAGGACCTTGAGAAGAGGTGTCTAGAGGGGGGGTGATTAGACAGTAAGTACAAAAGTTGCAGTTTTTAAGTTCTTTAAGTTTAAGTGGAGTTTAGGCACAAGTTTAACATTCACAATACATATCAAGCACAGGTTTAGTGAGTATATGGGCAGCGGAAAGTAAAGCATGCAACTTGCAAGAAAATGTAAAGGGAAGAGTTTTGGAGAATTCAAATGCAATTGGAGACACGGATGTTTTTGGCGTGGTTCCGATAGGTGGTGCTATCATACATCCACGTTGATGGAGACTTCAACCCACGAAGGGTAACGGTTGCGCGAGTCCACAGAGGGCTCCACCCACTAAGGGTCCACAAAGAAGCAACCTTGTCTATCCCACCATGGCCGTCGCCCACGAAGGACTTGCCTCACTAGTGGTAGATCTTCATGAAGTTGGCGATCTCCTTGCCCTTACAAACTCCTTGGTTCAACTCCACAATCTTGTCGGAGGCTCCCAAGTGACACCTAGCCAATCTAGGAGACACCACTCTCCAAGAAGTAACAAATGGTGCGTTGATGATGAACTCCTTGCTCTTGTGCTTCAAATGATAGTCTCCCCAACACTCAGCTCTCTCTCATAGGATTTGGATCTGGTGGAAAGAAGATTTGAGTGGAAAGCAACTTGGGGAAGGCTAGAGATCAAGATTCATATGGTAGGAATGGAATATCTTGGCCTCAACACATGAGTAGGTAGTTCTCTCTCAGAAAATGTATGCTGGAAGTGTAGGTTCAGTCTGATGGCTCTCTCCATGAATGAAGAGGATGTGGAGGGGTGTATATAGCCTCCACACAAAATCTAACCATTACACACAATTTACCAAACTCGGTGGGACCGATTCGTTAAAATCGGTCAGACCGATTTAGCAAATAATGTGAGCATTAGGTTTTTCGGTGGGACCGATGTGCAACTCGGTAGGACCGATATGGTTAGGGTTAGGGCATAACGTAATCTCTGTAAGACCGATTACACAAACTCGGTGAGACCGATTTTGGTAATGAGCTTTCCAGAGAGATGGTCAAGCAAACTCGGTTTGACCGATTACACAAACTCGATGGGACCGATTTTGGTAATGTGTCAACCAGTAAGTTTGCATTGTAATCTCAGTAGTACCGATTGCTCAAACTCGGTGAGACCGATTTTAGTAATGGACATAGACAGAGAGATTACAATCCCATCTCGGTGAGACCGAGATCCCTATCGGTGAGACCAATTTGCCTAGGGTTTGTGGCAGTGGCTATGACAATTTGAACTCGGTACGCCGGATAGAAAGAATTGGTGTGACCGATTTTGGCTTTAGGTTTAAGTCATTTGTGGATGTTGGAAAGTAGCTGAGGGTTTTGGAGCATATCACCAAGCACATGAAGCAAGAGGGTCATTAAGCAGCACCTCATCCCTCCTTGATAGTATTGGCTTTTCCTATAGACTCAATGTGATCTTGGATCACTAAAATGTAAATGAAGAGTGAGGGAGTCCTGGATTAGGGGTTGTCCGGATGGCCGGACTTAGACCTTTGGCCGGACTCCCGGACTATGAAGATACAAGATTGAAGACTCCGTCCCGTGTCCGGATGGGACTTTCCTTGGCGTGGAAGGCAAGCTTGGCGATACGATATGAAGGTCTCCTCCCATTGTAACCGACTCTGTGTAACCCTAGCCCTCTCCGGTGTCCATATAAACCGGAGAGTTTTAGTCCGTAGGACGAACAATAATCATACCATAGGCTAGCTTCTAGGGTTTAGCCAGTCCCATCTCGTGGTAGATCTAATCTTGTACTACCCATATCATCAATATTAATCAAGCAGGAGTAGGGTTTTACCTCCATCGAGAGGGCCCGAACCTGGGTAAAAACATCGTGTCCCTTGTCTCCTGTTACCATCCGCTTAGACGCACAGTTCGGGACCCCCTACCCGAGATCCGCCGGTTTTGACACCGACATTGGTGCTTTCATTGAGAGTTCCTCTGTGTCGTCGCCTTTAGGCCCGACGGCTTCTTCGCTCGACAATTGCGATGCGGTCCGAGATGATACTTTTCTCCCCAGACAGATCTTCGTATTCGGCGGCTTCGCACTGCAGGCCGACTCGTTCCGCCATCTGGAGCAGATCGAAAGCTACGCCCCTGGCCACCAGGTCAGGTTTGGAAGCTTAAACTACACGGCCGACATCCGCGGGGACTTGATCTTCGACGGATTCGAGCCACGACCGGGCGCGCCGCACTGTCACGATGGGCATGATTTAGCTCTGTCATCGGACAACACCCAGAGCGTCACTCAGGTGTCCGCTTCGACCATTAGCTCGGAGCCCGCTGCGCCAGTCGGGGACGGACGGTTGGACGCCGCCCCGGAAGCTGCAACCTCTACGGCGATAGAGCCGGATACCAACCTAGTCCCTCGCAAGGCCCGTGACTCCACGGTGCCGGACTATGATCTGGACTCCGTAAATCCCGCACCTCTTCCGACTAAGCCCTATTGGGCTCCGGTCATGGAGTTCACCGTCGCGGATGTCTTTCAGCAATCGCCTTTCGACAATATCGTGAATTCGTTAAAGTCTCTCTCTTTGTCAGGAGAGCCCTGGCCGGACAATGGCCAACACGGTTGGGATGCGGATGACGAAGAAATTCGTAGCCCACCCACCACCCACTTCGTAGCCACTGTCGACGATTTAACCAACATGCTCGACTTTGACTCCGAAGACATCGACGGCATGGGCGCCGATGAAGGAGAAGATCAAGAACCAGCACCTATAGGGAACTGGAAAGCCACCTCGTCATATGACATATACATGGTGGACACCCCTAAAGCGGGGGATGGTGAGGAGAAAATGGAGGATGACCCCTCCAAGAAGCAACCCAAGCGCCGATGTCAGCGGCGCCGCTCTAAGTCCCGCCAAAGCAAAAACGGCGATTCCGTCACCGGAGATAACAATACGCCGGACAGTGCCGAAGACAACCCCCTCCAGTAGGATTCAGTGCAGGAGGACGAAGGAGCCAGCCCTCATGAGAGAGCGGCCGACAAAGAGGATGAGGACGACAATTACATGCCTCCCTCCGAAGACGAGGCAAGCCTCGACGACGACGAATTCGTCGTGCCAGAGGATCCCGTCGAACAAGAGCGTTTCAAACGCAGGCTCGTAGCCACGGCAAGCAGCCTCAAGAAGAAACAGCAGCAGCTTAGAGCTGACCAAGACTTGCTAGCCGACAAATGGACCGAAGTCCTGGTGGCCGAAGAGTATAAACTAGAACGCCCATCCAAGAGCTACCCAAAGCGCAGGCTGCTACCCCAACTTGAGGAGGAAGCAACTAAACCTACATCACCAGCGTACGATGCGCCTGATTGGCCACCCCGTGGCCGCGATAGAGAGGCCTTCAGGCCCTCAACCCAAGCCGCACCCCGACACTGCTCAAAACATACCAGAGTACGGGGAGACGCAACAGACCTGCGAGACATCTTGGAGAATAAGGCAAGGCAAACAAGATCGATCTACGGATCGCATGGGCGCCCCGCTTCACGTGACGCTAGTCGTCACGCTGGACACAATAAGTATGGCCCAGTCGAACACAACAGACCAAGCTCGTTTGAGTTGCGTCGTGATATAGCCTAGTACAGGGGCGCCACACACCCACTATGCTTCACAGACAAAGTAATGGATCATCAAATCCCCGAGGGCTTCAAACCCGTAAACACCGAATCATACGATGGCACAACAGATCCTGCGGTATGGATCGAGGATTATCTCCTTCATATCCACATGGCCCGTGGTGATGATCTACACGCCATCAAATACCTCCCGCTCAAGCTTAAAGGACCAGCTCGACAATGGCTTAACAGCCTGGCAACAGAGTCAATTAGTTGTTGGGAGGACCTAGAATCCGCATTCCTTGACAACTTCCAGGGCACGTATGTGTGACCACCAGATGCTGATGACCTAAGCCACATAATCCAGCAGCCAGAGGAATCGGCCAGACAATTCTGGATATGGTTCCTAACCAAGAAATACCAAATAGTCGATTGTCCGGACGCCGAGGCCCTTGCAGCCTTCAGGCACAACATCCGAGATGAATGGCTTGCCCGGCACCTAGGATAGGAAAAGCCGAAGTCTATGGCAGCCCTCGCGACACTCATGACCCGCTTCTGCGCAGGAGAAGACAGCTGGCTAGCTCGTAGCAATAACATAACCAAGAGCCCCGGCAATTCGGATACCAAGGATAACAACGGCAGGTCACTTCGCAACAAGCATAAGCGCCGCATTAACGGTGACAATACTGAAGATACGGCAGTCAATGCCGGATTCAGAGGCTCTAAACCGGGTCAGCGGAAGAAGCCATTCAAAAGAAACCCTCAGGGCCCATCCAGCTTAGACTGGATACTCGATCGCTCGTGCCAGATACACGGCACCCCCGAACAGCCAGCCAATCACACCAACATGGATTGTTGGGTGTTCAAGCAGGCACGCAATTTAAGTGCCGAGACCAGAGACAAGGGGCTACATAGCGATGACGAGGAGGGGCCCCGGCCGCCGAACAACAAAGGACAGAAGGGATTTCCCCCGCAAGTTCGGATGGTGAATATGATATACACAACCCACATCCCCAAAAGGGAGCGGAGGCGTGCTCTCAAGGACGTGTATGCACTGGAGCCAGTCGCCCCAAAGTTCAACCCATGGTCCTCCTGCCCGATCACCTTCAATCAAAGGGACCATCCCACCAGCATCCGTCACGGCGGATTCGCCGCACTGGTCCTAGACCCAATTATCGATGGATTTCACCTTACCAGAGTCCTAATGGACGACGGCAGTAGCCTGCACCTGCTTTACCAGGACACAGTGCAAAAAATGGGCATCGATCCTTCAAGGATTAAACCCACAAAGACAGCCTTCAAAGGTGTCATACCAGGGGTAGAAGCCAGCTGTACAGGCTCGATCACACTCGAGGTGGTCTTTGGATCCCCGGATAACTTCTGGAGTGAGGAGTTAATCTTTGACATAGTCCCATTCCGCAGCGGCTATCACGCCCTGCTCGGACGAACCGCATTTGCAAAATTCAATGCGGTGCCGCACTACGCATATCTCAAGCTCAAGATGCCAGGACCTCGCGAAGTCATCACGGTAAACGGAAACACCAAACGCTCTCTCCGAACGGAGGAGCACACGGCAGCCCTGGCGGTGGAAGTACAGAGTAGCCTCTCAAGGCAGTTCTCCAATCCAGGCGCCAAACGTCCGGACAACGTCAAGCGAGCCCGAAGTAACCTACAACAAATCCGGCTGGCACGTTCCGAGCAAGCATAGCAGTGCGGCCCCAACCCCAGCCCCCGCCAAACGGCGATACTGGTACCACGCGTACATAATTACGCCTTAGAGATACCATGGGCATAAGGGGAGGGGCACAACAATGGCAAGCCCAGAATGCGGCTCAACCGCACTAAGGGGCTCCCTATTTCGCCGTTTTCCTTTTCACACACTTTCAGGACCCAACTATTTGGAAGGCCTGTCCGGCAAGACACTCGCCGAACCCACGAGGCAACAGCCAGGGAGGAAGCAAGCCACGTCAAAAGTCCAGGTGGTCTCTATAACGAGTTTAATACCTATTTTACTTACAATCCCGGAGCTTGCCCCTGGAGGGGAATATGTCAAATACTCCCATCTCTTGCTTAGCGCACTTCTTGTATCGTTCTGCTTTCGGAGCAGCCCTTTTTAATAAACAATATATAGCTCTTACCTATTATTGTACTTATCTATTTTTATATACAAATATGTTCAGTCAGGACATTCTGCAACTGTACACTTTGGTACGGATAATACACCAGGGGCTTACAACACCCCATAACATGGTGTGAGAAGACCGAACACTCTAACGACTGCGGCACCCCGAACTTATAGCACTATATGCATCGGCTCCGAATCATGTCTTTGGTCAATAGTTGGGTTTGCCCGGCTCCCATGTTTTGGTACCTTACGTTCCGCATTGTTGGCTAAGGTAGCGCTGGGAGAACTACTGTGATTGTGCCCCAGTTGAGCTGGGTTAACACCTCAGTAGAGAAAGCTAAAACTGACTGTCATGATAGTGCGAGAGACCGGTCGCTGTTCGCGATGTTTCTTCGAGTCCTTAAAGACTTATGCCGCTTCGAGCGAGGAACCGGACTTATCCGGCCTAGGCTTGGATAGCGCCCCAAAATTGGTCTTCCGAATACTAGGGGCTTCGCGGAAATTTAGAATTATAGAATTCTATGCCTAAGTGAGAGTGATAAAGCATTATAAGTCCGACAGCCTGGTTCGCTGTGCTGAACGCCTCCCTAGATGGACCCAATAATGGGAACAAGAGCGCTCAGGTTTATCCCGAACACCCCAGCACTCGTGCCATGGGGGTCGAAGCAGACGACTTGCATCTCTCAGATTTGATAAACGGCCACACAGAAGGTAATATTTTAAATTAACAAGCATTGCTTAACGCATATGAACAAAGCTTCAGCGTACAGGATAACAAATGCGAGTCTACTAAAAAATTATATCTTTGGAGCACTCATCCCTATGCGGCGGGCACCCTTCAGAACGCCATTATAATACATCTCGGGTGTACGATACTCCTTGCCCGGCGGTGGCGCGTCCGTCAACAGCTTCTCCGTGTCTAGCTTGCCCCAGTGCACCTTAGCACGGGCAAGGGCCCGACGGGCACCTTCAATACAAACGGAGCGCTTGACGACCTCAATCCATGGACATGCGTCCACCAGCCGCCGCACCAGACCGAAGTAGCTCCCAGGCATGAATTCTCCAGGCCACAGCCGAGCTATGAGGCCCTTCATGGCCTGTTCGGCCACCTTGTGGAGCTCGACCAGCTACTTCAGCTGGTCACTCAGGGGCACCGGATGTTCGGCCTCAGCATACTGAGACCAGAACACTTTTTCCATCGAGCTCCCCACTTCGGCTCGGTAGTATGCGGCGGCATCAGACACACTACGGGGCAGATCGGCGAACGCTCCTGGAGAGCTCCGGATTCGGGTAAGTAGCAGATAATTAACTTTTATATTTTTGCTTTGCATAAAGAATGCCTTACCCGCCGCTATCTTCTTCATCGCCTCGATCTCCTGAAGGTCCTTCTGGGCTTCGGCCTTAGCGGTCTTGGCACTCTCAAGAGCCAAGGCAAGCTCGGACTCTCGAGTCTTCGAGTCACGCTCCAAACTCTCGTGTTTTTCCACGAGAGCCTGGAGCTCTTGCCGCACCTCCGCCACCCGCGCCTCCTGCTTCTCTCGCTCGGTGCGCTCCAAGGCCGCACTCTTTTCGGCCTTAGAGACCGCCTCTTTTAGGGTCGCCACCTCGGTCGTGGCTCCTGCAACATTAACGTTGGTCCTGTTATTAGTTTGCAACCAAGTATTTCTATATACATTTACAGGAGGTACTATGTACCCTCTTTATCCTTGAGCTGCTTCTTGGCACGGCCGAGCTCACTCTCGGACTTCTCAAGGCTTTCCTTCAAGGCATTGACCTCCGCAGTCGGTGCGGTAGAGGTCAGCAGCGCAGCCTGCATTCCCATATTGACATATTTCTATTAGACTCCTGCGTATATCTTTTTAGATCCTCAGCTCGGCTTTTCTTTCCGAACACCGAACTGAGCATCAGGGGCTACTGTCTATGCGGCAATATTTTTTATATATGTTTTTGAACACATACCTCAAAGCCCGTTAACAGGCTTGTGCAGGCTTCCGTCAGCCCGCTCTTGGCGGACTAAACCTTCTGAATCACCGCACTCATAACGATGCGGTGTTCTTCGTCGATGGAGGCGCCGTCAAGCGCCTCCAGCAAATTGTCCGGCACCTCCGAGTGGACGGAAGTCACCGGCGTCGTAGGCTTGCCCTTCTTATGAAGGCGCCGCCTGTCGGACTCTGGAACCGCTGATGGTTCCGGAGCAGTGTTTGGCCCGGTGCCGGACTTAGATCCCTCCGGGGCTTTACCCCCTTTGGGCTTGGAGTCCGGAAGGTCGCCTTGTGGCGCTTCTAGGACCACCTCCTCCTGGTTTTGTCCCCTACGGGACTCCACTTCAGTGTCGTCTGTAGGGAGAGGGGAGGAGGCCGTCGGAAGTGAAGCACTATTCACGTCCGACGAATTCAGAGATCCGCTCGACGAATCGCCAAGCTGAGCTCTGGGCGGACTGCATGATTAGCTTCGGCGTTAAAAGTTGTCAAATAATAAAGGAGTGGAATAAGTCATTTGGGTAGCCGGACACTTACGATTTTGCCAGGGGCTTGACCCTGGATGGCCAGTCTCCCCCGCCGTCTTCGGTGTCGGGGGCGTAGTCCGGCAGAAGGGTCTTCCCCTTCTTGGACCCTCCGGCTTCCCCAGTTGGGGCGGCCTTTCTCTTCTTTCCTCCCCACGTTGGAGGGGGAGAGGCATCTTCTTCTTCCTCCTCCTCCTCGTCTTCGGAGGCGGAGGGTGCGTTGGGGCCGTCGGGCAAATCCGACGACACTAGGCGCCGGGAACTCTTTCGGGTCCCCGTGGCCTTCTCCTTGGCCTTCTTCTCCGGCACCACGTGAGGTGCCGGAACTAGTAGCTTCGCTAAGTGTGCGTCTACTGGGCCTTCAGGCAAAGGGGCCGGACAGTCAAACTGTCCAGATGTCCTCTTCCAGTCCTCTCAAAGGAACGGGAGTTTAGATCCCACATAAAGTCACACTATGAAATTCGGGTATCCCGTAAGGAACTAAATGTAAGCTTACTTCGGAGGCTTGACGTTTGGCGCAGAATCCGTGATCCTCAGTGACGGGAGGGGAGACCTCGGAACTCTTGAAAAGCACCTTCCAGGCGTCCTCGTGCTTCATTTCGAAGAGCCGGGATAGAGTCTCGTGCCGGGCCGGGTCGAACTCCCACAAATTGAAGTCCCGTCGTTGACACGGGAGGATCCGGCGGAAGAGCATGACATGGACCATGTTGACAAGCTTGACCTTCTTGGTCACCAGGTCTCGGACGCAGGTTTGGACTCCGGTCACCTCTTCCGGATTGCCCCACGACAGGGCCGTCTCTTTCCAAGATGTGAGCCGGGTGGGGATGCCGGATCGAAATTCGGGGGCCGCTACCCATTTAGGGTCACGCGGCTCGGTGATATAAAACCACCCCGATTGCCACCCTTTGATGGTTTCCATGAAGGCACCCTCGAGCCAGGTGACATTGGCTATCTTGGCCACCATGGCGCCTCCGCACCGCCTGTCGGCCTTGCACGACCTTCGGCTTGACGCTGAAGATCTTCAGCCATAGGCCAAAGTGGGGCTGGATGCCGAAGAAGGCCTCGCACACGATGATAAACGCCGAGATATTGAGGATGAAGATCGGGACCAGATCGTGGAAGTCCAGGCCGTAGTAGAACATGAGCCCCCGGACGAACGGGTGAAGAGGAAAACCCAGTCCGCGGAGGAAATGGGGAAGCAAAACAACCCTCTCATGGGGCCTGGGGGTGGGGATGAGTTGCCCCACATCTGGAAGCTAGTTCGTAATGTCGTTAGACAAGTATCCGTCCTTCCTCAGGTTTTTGATTTGCCCCTCCATGACGGAGGAGGGCATCCATCTACCTCCCGCTCCGGACATGATTGGAGAAGGTTGAGGTGGGAAGTGCAGGCTTGGGCGCTGGAGCTCGAGCGCGCAGGGACGGATAAGCAGAGGAGGAAGAGGGCTTGAATGGAAAGGGCGGATTCTTATCCCCTTATATGGGCGGCCAAAACTATGAGCCCCCCACCGGCCTAATAAAACCCGCTTATCTCCCAAGCACCGCGGTTAATGACGCGGTTGGGTTACCCACACCCGTATTGATGAGAACCCCGGAATAAGGGGACACGATCTCTGCTTTGACAAGACGTGCCAAGGAAACCGCCTCGCTAAATGCGCTGAGGTGGAACAATAAAATGAATAGAAGCCTGGCCGTGGCATGATGTCACGCCGCGGAATACGTCAGCAGATCCGATTGATATAAATATTATTCTCTCTACGATGGAATGTGGAACTTATTTTGCAGAGCCGGACACTACCCTGGTGTTCAACATCTTCTATGAAATATTCGGAGGAGGAACCCGCCTTGCAATGCCGAAGACAACTTGCGCGCCAGACTCGTCGTCATTGAATCCTGGTTCAGGGGCTACTGAGGGAGTCCTGGATTAGGGGGTGTCCGGATGGCCGGTCTGAGACCTTTGGCCGGACTCCCGGACTATGAAGATACAAGATTGAAGACTCCGCCCCGTGTCCGGATGGGACTTTCCTTGGCGTGGAAGGCAAGCTTAGTAATACAATATGAAGATCTCCTCCCATTGTAACTGACTCTGTGTAACCCTAGCCCTCTCCGGTGTCTATATAAATCGGAGAGTTTTAGTCCGTAGGACAAACAACAATCATACCATAGGCTAGCTTCTAGGGTTTAGCCACTCCGATCTCGTGGTAGATCTACTCTTGTACTACCCATATGATCAATATTAATCAAGCAGGAGTAGAGTTTTACCTCCATCGAGAGGGCCCGAACCTGGGTAAAAACATCGTGTCCCTTGTCTCCTGTTACCATCCGCCTAGACGCACAGTTCGGGACCCCCTACCCGAGATCCGCCGGTTTTGACACCGACAAAGAGTCTTGAGCTTGAAGCTTGAGCCAGTCCTTTGTCCTTAGCATCTTGAAGGAGTTCCCACATCCTTTAGTCCATGCCACTCCATTGTTGAACTTATCTGAGACATGCTAGATAAAGGTGTTAGTCCAACAAGAGATATGTTGACATTAATTACCAAAACCACCTAGGGAGCACTTGTGCTTTCACTTAGCAAGCATCTTACGGAAAGCACCATGAATAAAATGTGAACCACCATCAGTCATAAGATATCTAGGGACTCCAAACCTCGGAATAATAACTTCCTTAAGCATTTTAATAGAAGTGTTATTATCAGCACTACTAGTTGTAATAGCTTCTACCCACTTAGTAACGTAATCAACAGCAACTAAAATATGTGTATAACCATTAGAGGCAGGAAAAGGTCGCATATAATCAAAGCCCCATGCATCAAATGGTTCAATAACAAGAGAATAATTCATAGGCATTTCTTGACATCTACTAATGTTACCTACTCTTTGGCATTCATCACAAGATAAGACAAACTTACGAGCATCTTTGAAGAGAGTAGTCCAGTAAAAACCAGATTGTAGTACCTTGTGTGCAGTTCTATCTCCAGCGTGGTGTCCTTCATAAGATTCAGAGTGACACTTACATAGAATCTGTTCCTGTTCATGCTCAGGCTCACAACGTCTAATAACACCATCTACTCCTTCTTTATAAAGGTGTGGGTCATCCCAGAAGTAATGTCTTAAATCATAAAATAACTTTTTCTTTTGCTGGTATGTTAAACTAGGCGGTATAAATTTAGCAACAATGTAATTAGCATAATCAGCATACCAAGGAGCAGTACGAGAAGCATTAATGACCACTAATTGTTCATCAGGAAAACTATCATCAATAGGAAGTGGGTCATCAAGAACATTCTCTAACCTAGACAAGTTATCTTCAATGGGGTTCTCAGCTCCCTTTCTATCAATAATGTGTAAATCAAATTCTTGGAGCAAGAGAACCCATCTAATGAGTCTAGGCTTAGCATCTTTATTTTCCATAAGATATTTAATAGCAGCATGATCAGTGTGAATAGTAACTGTGGAATCAACAATATAAGGTCTAAACTTAGCACATGCAAACACAACTGCTAAGAACTCTTTTTCAGTAGTAGCATAATTTCTTTGGGCAGTATCAAGAGCCTTACTAGCATACCGGATAACATTCAATTTCTTATCAACTCTTTGCCCTAGAACAGCACCTGCAACATAATAACTAGCATCACACATAATTTCAAAAGGTAAATTCCAATCAGGTGGCTGAACAATAGGTGCAGTGATCAACGCTTTCTTAAGTATTTCAAATGCTTCTACACAATCATCAACAAAGACAAAAGGAATATCTTTTTGCAATAAATTAGTCAGAGGCCTAGAGATTTTAGAAAAGTCCTTAATGAACCTCCTATAAAAACCGGCGTGACCAAGAAAACTTCTTATACCTTTTATGTCCTTGGGACATGGCATCTTTTCAATAGAATCAACTTTGGCTTTATCAACTTCAATACCTCTCTCGGAGATCTTCTGCCCCAAGACAATGCCTTCATTAACCATAAAGTGACACTTCTCCCAATTTAGGACGAGACTAGTGTCTTCGCATCTCTGTAAAACTCGATCAAGGTTGCTCAAACAATCATCAAAAGAGGATCCATAAATGGAGAAATCATCCATGAATACCTCACAAATCTTTTCACAAAAATCAGAGAATATAGTCATCAAGAATCTTTGAAAGGTAGCAGGTGCATTACATAAACCAAAAGTCTTATGTCTATAAGCAAAAGTACCAAAAGGGCAAGTAAAAGTAGTTTTAGATTGATCCTTCGCTGACACAGGTATTTGAGAGAAGCCAGAATAACCATCTAGAAAGCAGAAATGTGTGTGTTTGGATAGTCTTTCTAACATTTGATCAATAAAAGGTAAAGGTTAAAGATCTTTCTTAGTAGCTTTATTTAACTTACGCAAATCAATTACCATCCTATAACCTGTAATAATTCTTTGCGGGATCAATTCATCTTTATCATTAGGAACAACGGTAATACCTCCCTTTTTAGGAACACAATGGTCTAGCAATATTAGCAGTCTCACCATAGAAATAAATAACATGCCCATCTAAATCATCATCCAAGAGATCTTTAACCATAGCAATACTAGGTTCAACATTAATTTGCTCAGGAGGTGTATAAGTCCTAGTATTACTCTTACGAACAACAGTCGAAGCTTTAGCATGATCCTTTATCCTAACAGGAGAAGGAGGTTTCTCAACATAAGTAATAGGAACAATAGGATCACTATAGGTGATAGTATTTTCTTCAACTGTAATAGGTGCAACTACTTTCACTTCAACAGGAGGATTATATTTAAACCACTTCTCTTTAGGGAGATCAATGTGAGTAGCAAAAGATTCACAGAAAGAAGCTACTATCTCAGAGTCAAGTCCATACTTAGCGGTAAATCCATGAAAAGCATTGGTATCCATCAAAGATTTAACACAATCGAACTTAGGTGTCATACCTGACTCCTTACCATCGTCGGAACCCCAATCTTCAGAGTTGCATTTTATTCTTTCCAATAAGTCCCATTTGAAATCAATAGTCTTCAGCATATAAGAACTATCACAGGAAGTATAGAGCAGGTTGCGATTATCAAGGGAAAGCCGAGCATAAAAGTTCTGAATAATCATTTCCTGGGAGAGCTCATGATTGGGGCATGAATATAACATTGACTTAAGACTCCCCCAAGCTTGAGAGATGCTTTCTCCTTCGTGAGGCCATAAATTATATATGTAATTACAATCACGATGAACCAGATGCATAGGATAGAACTTTTGGTGAAATTCCAACTTCAATCGCTTATAATTCCAAGATCTCGTATCATCACATAGCCTATACCATGCCAATTCATCTCCCTTCAAAGATAAAGGGAGGACCTTCCTTTTGACAACATCATCGGGAGTACCTGCAAGTTTAAATAATCCACAAACTTCATCCACAAAGATAAGGTGTAAATCGGGATGCAATGTTCCATCTCCTGCAAATGGATTAGCTAGCAGTTTCTCTATCATACCCGAAGGAATCTATAAGTAAATATTTTCATAAAGTTAAGTTGGTTGAGGAGAAACTCTTTGCTCTTCTGGTCGGGGTGAAGATACCCCGAACAAGCCCCTCAAAGGATTAGTTTCCATAGTGACAAGTAACAGAAAATTTCAGCACACTATATAAATGTTTCCTTACCAAATTCCACTCACCAAAAGTGCTACACTCCCCAGCAAGGCGCCAGAAAAGAGTCTTGATGACCCACAAGTGTAGGGTATCAATCGTAGTCTTTTCGATAAGTAAGAGTGTCGAACCCAACAAGGAGCATAAGTAAGGTTTTCTCTGCAAGCACTGAAATTGTAGGTGATAGATAGTTTTGTGATAAGATAAATAGTAACGAGTAACAAGTAAATAAAGTAAATAAAGTGCAGAAAGGTGGCCCAATCCTTTATGAAGCAAAGGATAAGCCTGGACAATTTCTAATAATGAGAAAGGAGCTCCCGAGGACACATGGGAATTATTGTCAAGCTAGTTTTCATCAAGTTCATATGATTCGCGTTCGGTACTTTGATAATTTGATATGTGGGTGGACCGGTACTTGGGTACTTCCCTTATGGACAAGCATCCCACTTATGATTAACCCCTATTGCAGGCTTCCGCAACTACAAAAGAAGTATTAAGGTAAACCTAACCACAACATTAAAGATATGGATCCATATCAGCCCCTAACGAAGCAACGCATAAACTAGGGTTTAAACTTCTATCACTCTAGCAACCCATCATCTACTTATTACTTCCCCATGCTTTCCTCTAGGCCCAAATAATGGTGAAATGTCATGTAGTCGACGTTCACATAACACCACTAGAGGAAAAGACAACATATATCTCATCAAAATATCGAACGAATACCAAATTCACATGACTATGAATAGCAAGACTTCACCCATGTCCTCAGGAACAAATGTAACTACTCACAAAGCATATTCATGTTCATAATCAGAGGGGTAATAATATGCATAAAGGATCTGAACATATGATCTTCCACCAAGTAAACCAATCAGCATCAACTACAAGGAGTAATCAACACTACTAGCAACCCACAGGTACCAATTTCTGGTTTTGATACAAGATTGGATACAAGAGATGAACTAGGGTTTTGAGAGGTGATGGTGCTGGTGAAGATGTTGATGGAGATTGACCCCCTCCCAATGAGAGGATCGTTGGTGATGACGTTGGTGATGATTTCCCCCTCCCGGAGGTAAGTGTCCCCGGCAGAACAGCTCCGCCGGAGCCCTAGATTGATTCCATCATGGTTCTGCCTCGTGGCGGTGGAGTTTCGTCCCGTAAGCTTGCCCACGATTTTTTCCAGGGTAAAAGCTCTGATATAGCAGAAGCTGGACACCGGGGGCCCACCAGGGGGCCTAGGAGATAGGGGGAACACCCAGTAGGGGGGCGCACGCTCCACTCTCGTGGATAGGGTGTGGGCCCCTGGTGTATTTCTTTCGCTCAATAATTCTTATAAATTCCAGAAAGATGTTTCGTGGAGTTTCAGGATTTTTGGAGCAGTGCAGAATAGGTTTCCAATGTTTGCTCCTTTTCCAGCCAGAATTCCAGCTGCCGGCATTCCCCCTCTTCATGGCGAACCTTGTAAAATAAGAGAGAATAGCCATAAGTATTGAGATATAATGTGTAATAACAGCCCATAATGCAATAAATATTGATATAAAAGCATGATGCAAAATGGTCGTATCACACACGAATCGGTCGCACCCTCGGCAAGGAGGGCCAGAGGGCGGTGGCTCGCCCCAGACCAAGCGCCATCGCTGTGGCTGCTCCCATCGGCGGGCGGAGTGCGGCCATTGAGTTGTTGCTGATGTTGCTCTCCTCCGGCATCTCCTGCTCTTGCATCGGCCGCGCGGAGAATGGTGGTGGTGCCGCCTGCTCCGACCACATCCCCAGCAGTGTTCGCCGCCACGCACATCTCTGCGCCCCCCGCAGCGTTGGAGGCCGTGGGCAGTGGAGCCTTCGAGGTGGACAGATGAGCCAAAGAATCTGATTTCTTTTTGGGCGCCATGGTCGATGGCGTCGTCGAAGATGTAGATGGCGACGAAGATGACGTGTTGCTTACGTCTTCAGGTTCACACAAGCAATCACCCTACCTGGCGCGCCAAAGATGTCACAAAAAACCACGGGCACCTATGGGACCAGGACGACCCCTTGTTGGTTCGGCAGGGGGGAGTCGTGTTGCACAAAGAGCAGACCAATGTGGGGCAGCACGGCAGAGATCACACAGGAAGTTTTACACTCTTTATTTGGTGGATTGATGGTGGAAAGGTGGTGGTGGAGCGTAGTACACTTGCCCGGCAAGGGTTGCCTTGCGGCAGCAACGACTACGCGCATACGGGAGGTGCGAGTAGCCTAGAATTCCAACCTCGTGAACCCCTTCTAGGGTTGCCATCGACCTCCTTTTATAGGTTAAGGGGTGACCATAGTGGAAAATTAGTCATTAGACATTGATATGATAGCAAATAGTGCTATCATACCTAACTCTGCAGGCTAACAGTGCGCATTTAATGCGCCGCTTAGTGTCATGTCGTTGGTTGCCCGGCAAGGCTTGCCAGGCTATTCTGCCAGCTCCATGCCTGCTCATTTGACATGTCACTGGACGGGTGTCATCTGTGGGTTTCCTTGGTAGGAAGTGGCCGCCATGTGGCGAATGGTTTCCACTTAATCATCATGTGGCTTGACACCGCACTGATCGATGATGTGGGTCGAGGTGGAGTAGTCCGTGAAGTAATCTGGTCTCAACAAGTCCCGGCAGGCTCTGCCGGGATGCCTTGGTCATCTCCTTCTAGGGGTGGCCTCGCCCCTTTCCGGGCTCGCCTGGCCGGCAAGGGAGGCTTCTCTCTCGATAATATATGGCTCCTTTGACTTGATCTTGGATCCTTTCGACCTGCTAGTTGATTTTTTGAATCTCTTGGTCTCTTGTTCGTCTTGCTCTGATGCTTCAATCCTGATCTTGTGCGTGTGCACAGTCAGGGCAACAGGCCCCGAGTCTGTTGTACCGACACACGGTCGAACTTCCGTGGTGCGAGGAAGGTTGTACTTGGGCTCCTTCTTCTCCTCATTTTCATTTTTCTTCGAACCCCGGCTCGAAGAGCCTCTCAACAATCTCCTCATCATTTTCTTGCTCTGAAAAATTCTGAAGTTTTTGGTGACTCAAAAATAAAAGTTAACCAAACTCAACAAGATTGATAGCAACTACTCCTACAAGTGCCTAGAGGCTAAATCATGCATCAAAACTACTTTGGACCATATAAATTTGACATGCACTCTCAAGAACAAGGTCAGCGCAAGAGCAAAAAATTGCAATAAATAAAGCACTAGAACAAAAACTAATTGGACCATTGGAGGAGTCACATACCGAAGAACAATCCCCAAAAATAGTTTTGCAAATGGAGCTTTGCACAAGGAGATTGAAAATGGCGGCTAGATGAGCAAGAACACGGGTTTGATCAACAAGATGATTTTTCTGGAGGAATATGAAGTGGATGGTTGCTGGAATAAGTGAGGGGGGCCCACGTGAGACCCACAAGGCAGGGGCACGCTTAGGGGGTAGGGCGCACCCTCCACCCTTGTGGTCCACCGGTGCAGCCCCCTGGTGCATTCTTAGTGCCAGAAATTCCAAAATATTCTATAAAAAATCATACTAAATTTTCAGGGCGTTTGCAGAACTTTTATTTTCAGGACATTCTTTATTGCATGGATAATTCAGAAAACAGACATATAATACTATTTTATTGCAAAGATAATTCAAAAAGCAAACACAAAGTAAAAGGTGGGTATAGAAAGTTGTGCTTTCTAAATTCATCCATCTCATGCTCATCAAAAGGAATTCATTAACAAGGTTGATCAAGTCATATTAACAAACTTCTTTGAATAACATGAAGCCGGAGAATTTTCGAATAACACTAAGTTACCTCAAGGGGGATATGCATGTCCCCAACAATAAAAATATCATATTTCTTTTTGACTGTAGGGATAGGGAACTTAAAACCTCCAATAGTAATAGTTGAAAATTTTCTAATAGAATTGATACTATGAACTTGAGGTTGTTTCTTCGGAAAGTGTACCGTATGCTCATTACCATTAACATGTAAAGTGACATTACCTTTGTTGCAATCAATAAAAGCCCCTGCAGTATTCAAAAAGGGTCTACCAAGGATGATCGAAATACTGTCGTCCTCGGGAATATCAAGAATAACAAAGTCCATTAAGATAGTAATGTTTGCAACCACAACAGCCACATCCTCACAAATACCAATGGGTATAGCAGTTGATTTATCAGCCATTTGCAAAGAGATTTCAGTAGGTGTCGACTTATTCAATTCAAGTCTACGATATAAAGAGAAAGGCATAACACTAACACCGGCTCCCAGATCACATAAAGCAGTTTTAACATAGTTTCTTTTAATGGAGCATGGTATAGTTGGTATTCCTGGATCTCCAAGTTTCTTAGGTATTCCACCCTTAAAAGTGTAATTAGCAAGCATGGTGGAAATTTCAGCTTCCGATATCTTTCTTTTATTAGTAACAATATAATTCATATACTTAGCATAAGGAGACATTTTCAGGATATCAGTCAAACGCATGCGCAAAAAGACAGGTCTAAGCATTTCACGAAAACACTCAAAATCCTCATCATCCTTTTTTCTTGGATGGCTTAGGAGGAAAGGGCATGGGTTTCTGGACCCATAGTTCTCTTTCTTTTCCATGTTTCCTAGCAATTTAGTCTCTCTTATCATAACATTGATTCTTTGATTGTGGGTTATCAAGATCAACAACAGGTTCTACCTCCACATCATTATCATTACTAGGTGAGCATCAACATGAACATAATCATTAACATTATTACTAGGTTCATGTTCATCACCCGATTGTGTCTCCGCATCAGAAATAGAAATATCATTTGGATTCTCATGTGTGTCTATAACAGGTTCACTAAAAGCATGCAAAGTCTTGTCACTTTTCTTTTTCTTTTTATTACTAGGACTAGGTGCATAAGTATAAATTCTATGAGAATCTTGCTCAACTATCTTAGGATGGCCTTCAGGATACAAAGGTTCCTGAGTCATTTTACCACCTCTAGTCATAACCCTAACAACATTATCATTGTTCTTACTATTCAACTCATTGAGAAAATTATCTTGTGCCATAAGTACTTGTTCTACTTGAGTTTTAACCATGGAAGCATGCTTACTAATAGTATTAAGATCGCTAATAGTTCTACTCATGTAATCACCCAAGCAGTCAAGCATGTAAGCATTACGTTTCAATTGTCTACTAACATAAGCATTGAAATTTTCTTGTTTAACAATAAAATTGTCAAACTCCTCCAAGCATTGACTAGCAGACTTATTATGAGGAATATCACCTTCATAAGATCTATATAGAGAATTTACCTCTACTAACTGTGTCGGGTTATCAAGACCATGTATTTCTTCAATGGGTGGTAAATTCTCAACATCTTCAGCTTTAATACTCTTTCCTTTCATAGATTTCTTTGCCTCTTGCATATCTTCGGGACTGAGAAATAGAATACCTCTTTTCTTCAGAGTGGGATCGGTAATGTTCATGAAGTGTCCAATCATTATCATTACTCTATATCATTCAATAGCAATTCAGCTTGCTCAATAGTTCGTTCCTGAAAACACAACCAGCACAACTATCTAGGTGGTCCCTAGAAGCATCGGTTAGTCGATTATAAAAGATATCAAGTGTTTTATTTTTCTTGAGAGGATGATCTGACAAAGCATTAAGTAATTGGAGAATCCTCCCCCAAGCTTGTGGGAGACTCTCTTCTTCAATTTGCACAAAGTTAAATATTTCCTTTAAAGAACCTTGTTTCTTACGAGCAGCGAAATATTTTTCAGAGAAGTAGTAAATCATATCCTGGGGACTATGCACACAACCAAGAGCAAGAGAATTAAACCATAAGTTAGCATCACCCTTTAATGAGAAAGGAAACAACTTAAGAATTTTTTTCCTCATGAGCGAATAGGGTGGCTATATAATTCAATTTAGTAAGATGTGCCACAACAGTTTCAGATTCATAACCATTGAAAGGATCAGATTCAACCAAAGTGATTAACTCGGGATCGACAGAGAATTCATAATCCTTATTAGTAACAAAGATAGGTGAAGTAGCAAACTTAGGGTCATATGGAATTCTAGCATTCAAAGATTTTTCTTTCCACTTGCATAATAATTTCTTAAGATCATATCTATCCTTACAAGCAAGAAAGTCCCTAGCTACCTCTCCATCCATAACATAACCCTCAGGCATAACAAGAAGTTCATATCTAGGAGAGCTAGGTCTAACAGGTCTTTCAAAGTGTTCATTTTCTATAATTTTATCAGTTTCCAAATTATCACCATCTTCAGCATAATCAATAGTTCTAAATCTAGTAAGATGTTCATTAAGTAATTCACCTAGAGGCATAGTTGTATCAAGCAAAGTAGTAGCATCATAAGCATCATTGATAGTAGAAGTCGCATCATCAATAACATGCGACATATCAGAATCAATAGCAAGTGTAGGTGTGGCAAGCTTACTCAAAACAGAAGGTGAATCAAGTGCAGAGCTAGATGGCAGTTCCTTACCCCCCCCCCTCATAGTACATGGATAGATCCTCGTTTTGGTATATTTTAGATTCTTCATAGTGATCAACAAATATAAATCCCAAGTGACTTAGAGAATAGAGCTATGCTCCCTAGCAACGGCGCCAAAAAAGGTCTTGATAACCCACAATATAGGGGGTCGCAAAAGTTTTCGAGGGTAGAGTATTCAACCCAAATTTATTGATTCAACACAAGGGGAGCCAAAGAATATTCTCAAGTATTAGCAGCTAAGTTGTCAATTCAACCACACCTGAAAGACTTAATATCTGCATCAAAGTATTTAGTATAAAACTAGTATGGAAGTAACGGTAACGGTGACAAAAATAACAGTAGCAGTAACAAAAGTAATGAAGCAAGGATCAATATGAAATGAACTCGTAGGCAATGGATCGGCGATGATATGTGTCAGATGATATTCATCATCCAACAATTATAACGTAGGGTGACACAGAACAAGCTCCAATTCATCAATATAATGTAGGCATGTATTCCGAATATAGTCATACGTGCTTATGGAAAAGAACTTGCATGACATCTTTTGTCCTACCCTCCCGTGGCAAGGGGGTCCTAATGGAAGCTAAGGGATATTAAGGCCTCCTTTTAATAGAAAACCGGAACAAAGCATTAGAACTTAGTGAATACATGAACTCCCCAAACTACGGTAATCACCGGAAAGAATCCCAATTATTGTCACCTTGGGGTATGCGGATCATAACTCGTAATAGGTGTCTACAACTTGCAAGATCGGATCAAGAACACAAATATATTCATGGAAACATAAAGGGTTCAGATCTGAATTCATGGCACTCAGGCCCTAGTGCCAGCATTACGCATAGCAAAGTCATTGCAACATCAATCTCGGAACATAGTTGATACTAGGAGTCAAACACTAACAAAACTAACTCGATTACATGATAAATCTCATCCAACCCATCACCGTCTAGCAAGCCTACGATGGAATTACTCACGCACGGCGTTGAGCATCATGAAATTGGTGATGGATGATGGATGATGATTATGATGGCGATGATTTCCCCTCTCTGGAGCCCTGAATGGACTCCAGATCTACCGACCCGATGAACAACAGGAGGCGGCGGCGGCTCCGTATTGTAAAACGCGATGAATCCTTCTCTCTGATTTTTTTCTCTTCGAACGTGAATATATGGAGTTGGAGTTGAGGTCGGTGGAGGTCCAGGGGACCCACAAGGAAAGGGGGCGTGCCCTCCACCCTTGTGGATAGCAGGTGAGTCCCCCTCAGATGATTCTTCCGCCAATATTTTTTAATTATTTTGGAGATATTCTCCATGGATTTTCAAGTCATTCCGAGAACTTTTATTTCTGCACAAAATAACATTAAGGTAATTTTGCTGAAAGCAACGTCAGTCCGGGTTAGTTCCATTCAAATCATGCAAATTAGAGTCCAAAACAAGGGCAAAAGAGTTCGGAAAAGAAGATACGATGGAGATGTATCAACGACAAAAGCTCCTCCTCGAGCGATAGCAACGAGGAGGACAATGACGGCGATGATGGTGGAGCCAATGTGGAGAATGACGGCTCCGACTCCGGATGAACACAAGCAGCAGCATCACCGTCAGTCGGCATCACCACAATCTGCACCTGTATCTCCTCCCCGGCAAGGCCATTTTCCTGGGTGTTGGGTGGTGGCGATGCTTCCGCTTCCTCCAGCAGCCTTCCAGCTGGATCCTGGCAGGCTTCCCCGTGGCTCCGGCTTTGTTCGCCCTGGCCTGTCCTGCTGGCCCGGGTGGCGGTGAAAAGGGCGTGGCCTAGTCGCTCTCCCCACCCATCACCTTTGCTCGCTCCCTCGCGATCCTATCAGGCTTCGTCTCATGAGCCCTGACATGGTCAGGCTGGGCTTCTGCCCAGGCGCTCCTTCTGCCCTCCTCACTTCCCGCTGTAGTTCCTAGGAGGAGAGGGACAAGAAAGGGATTATGGGGCACTTATCTTTTCTTGATCTAAAATGGGTAGGCACTTGCCAAACTTTAGTCTTAAATATGTAATAATCTATATCCATGTTTTCTGTAAGATCCATACTTGTTTATCTGCATATTAATGAAAAAAGACAAGCCTTGCCGGGTACTTGTGGATGTACTATATCCATGCAGAGGTGACATGCCTCTATACGTTTAAGTAAACAGGTTTTCTCTGGCAAGCTATCCTGCTGGTGCCTTCTATTTGTTGCCGCAAGGCTTGGCCTGCCGTGCTCAAAACTATGGAAAGGGACCAGTCCCTCGTCGAACCTCCTACGTCAAGGGCCACTACAACCACCTTGACCGAAGAAACGTCCGGCAAAAAGGATGGGAGCACCCATGCTTCAAAGGTGAAGAGGTTTTCATACGCACAAGTTTCTTTCTTACAGAATATGTATGGATAAGAAGGAACTTATCTGTTTGGCTTGCTGGGGGCCGATACATAGGCTTGTCTTCATTTCTTCTCTTTGGAACAGAGTCCGCGGCAAGAGCCCTACAGTTTAGTGAAGATGAAAATGAAGCTACATATGATCTTATCTACATGATCATGCCATGCTCATGTTATGATATGCATGCATGCAAGTTTTTGGGGCCCTCGACGCTTCCTTTACTTATCTGTTGCTCAGGGTCTACGCCTGGCTTTGTACAAAGGGTTACATGCAACATTGGCAAGGCATGTACAAAAGTGTGGCTGCCAGGCAGGGCCCGACAGCCGCACCTCACGGGTAGAACTTATGGAGATGCCCAATGTTCCATGAGTTTTGCAACTCAATGCCATCTCCGGTCTCCAGATAGACTACGCCAGGACTGGTGACTCGTACTACACGGTTAGGGCCTTCCCACTTTGGCGTCAACTTGTTTGTATCCTTGGTGGACTGAACATGCCTAAGGACAAGGTCGCCTTCCCCAAGGCTCTGGGCATGAACCCTGCAGCTGTGATAGCGACGCGGGGCTTGCTGGTAGCATGCAGCACACATAGCAGCTCGAAGACGGTTCTCCTCGAGGAGCACGGCATGGTCAAGATGATGCTACTCTTGCTCTACTTCATCGCAGGAAAATACTCGAGGTGACCCGTATATGAGTTCCAAGGGGATCACTGCTTCTGCCCCTTAGACTAGGGAGAAGGGAGTGTGGCCAGTGGCTCGATTTGGTGTCGTACGGAGGGACCAAAGAACCACCGGCGGTTCATCAATCCAGCGCCTGCTGCACTTCTGCAGCATGTCAAATGTTCTTGTCTTGAGTCCTCGCTGCACTTCAGCGTTCGCCGTCTCAACATGTCCGTTGCTTCTGGGATGGGCAACAGAGGCAAATGAGACCTTGCTTCCGAGGGCTTGACCTTATTGCATGAAGGCGCGACTTTTGAATTGGGTGTCGTTGTCAGTGTTGACTCTGGCCGATACTACTAATTGGCACACCAATCCCTTCAAGAACTTGATAGCTGACTGTGCATTTACATTCCTCACGGGCTCCACCTTTGGCCACTTTGTAAACTTGTCGACGACAACATACAAGAGTTCAAAGCCCCCGGTAGCATGGGGGAAGGGGCCCAAGATGTCGAGCCCCTAGACTGAAAATGTCCATGGCAAAGGAATCGTCTGGAGAGCTTGAGCAGGCTGATGGATATTCTTGGAGTGGAGCTGGCGGGCTTCACATCTAGTTACTAGCTCAATTGCATCTTGGACGCCGTTGAGGGAGTCCTAGATTAAGGGGTCTTCGGATAGCCGGACAATATACTTTAGCCGGCTATCGGACTATGAAGATACAAGATTGAAGACTTCGTCCCATGTCCGGATGGGACTCTCCTTTGCGTGGAAGGCAAGCTTGGCAATTCGGATATGTAGATTTCCTTCTTTGTAACCGACTCTGTGTAACCCTAGCCCCCTCCAGTGTCTATATAAACCGGAGGGTTTAGTCCGTAGGACGAGAAGAATCATAATCATAGGCTAGCTTCTAGGGTTTAGCCTCTACGATCTCATGGTAGATCAACTCTTGTAATACTCATATCATCAAGATCAATCAAGCAGGAAGTAGGGTATTTCCTCCATCGAGAGGGCCCGAACCTGGGTAAAACATCGTGTCCACTGCCTCTTGTTACCATTAGCCTTAGACGCACAATTCGGGACCCCCTACCCGAGATCCGCTGGTTTGGACACTAACATTGGTGCTTTCATTGAGAGTTCCACTGTGTCGTCGCGGTAAGGCTTGATGGCTCCTTCGATCATCTTCGGCGATGCGGTCCTGGGGGGCGGTTTCTTTACCGGACAGATCTTCGTATTCGGCAGCTTCGCACTGCGGGCCAACTTGCTTGGCCATCTGGAGCAGATCGATAGCTACACCCCTGGCTCTCAGGTCAGGTTTGGAAGCTTAAACTATACTGCCGACATCCGCGGAGACTTGATCTTCGACGGATTTGAGCCCATGTCAGCACGCCGAATGGTCATGACAGGCATGACTTTGATATGCCATCGGACACTATTTAGGAGATCGTGCCTGCGGCGGCGCCGGGAATCAATCCGGAGCAGATCACACCCTCTGAAGACGGGTGGATGGACCCCGTCACGGAGGTCGCGCACTCGTAGACGCTGGAGCCGAACACTGATCACACCCCCTGTGAGGGTGGTGTCATTGGACCCTCGGACTCGTCTCCAGCCATAGGATCCAAACTGCGTGCGTTCGTGCCTATCGAATCTGGTTGGGCACCGGTCATGAAGTTCACCGCCGCGGATTTTTTTTAGCACTCGCCCTTGGGTGACGTGCTAAACTCATTAAGGTATCTTTCCTTGTCGAGAGATTCTTGGCCGAACTATGTCTGGCTCGAGTGGGAAGCGGACGACAAAGAAATTCGTTCCCCACCCACCACCCACTTAATAGCCACTGTCGATGACTTAACCGACGTGCTTGACTTCAACTCCGAAGACATCAACGGTATGGACGATGATGCAGGAGAGGAACAGGAACCACCACCTATAGGGCGCTGGACAGCCACCTCATCATATGATATATATGTCGGCGTTCCGGGAACGGGGGTCCCCAGACTTGCCTACCTACGGCCTGCGGCGTGGCTCAAGTGGTGGCCCAGTACGGCCCATCTTCATCAGCTTAAGCTCAAGACCCTCGCGGGGCGGATGACGCAAGGATTCCTCAGGAGCGGCCTCACCAGGCAGGCTCGCGAGGAGGAGCAGAGACCAAGGCAAGGGTACCTCGCGACGTGCTCGTGACGCAAGCCATGACAATCGAGACCAGGCGGGCGCCAAGAGGGCACCGGCCTGCGCAGTGTTCTTGTTTCCTCTTTGGTGCAAAGGGGGCAAGCAGAGGCGTGGAGTACCGAGGCATCAGGCAAAGGTTACCATTTCAGTGCAACGAGACCAAGACCAGCAGAGCGGTAGGACGGAGGTCACCGTGGAGCCCAAGATGGTGTCATCGCCAGTGCCTTTGGTAGCCGAAGACCAACTTTAGTCAGGATAACTTGTAGTAGATGTTCCCCTTCAAAATGGCTGTTGTTAGCACCCTTCCCACTCAATACTTGGGGAGAGGACCAGGGCCTCTATAAATAGGGATAGCCACCACAATAGAGGGGGGATCAGATCCAGAGGCGATCAAACCCACCCAAGTAGTTCTCCGCACCAGCCCAAGAACACCTCTCGCGAGGCTGTTCTTCCCCTTGTACTATTCGTCTTCAGCCCCTGAGGCAATCCACCTCACCACACACTGGAGTAGGGTATTACACCACAACGGTGGCCCGAACCAGTATAAATCTTGTGTCCCTTGTGATGTTCATCGCTTCGCTTAGATTCTCAGCGAGGCGTTCGGACGTGGATCGGTAGGGGGAAGATCTTCACGCGCACCGCAGAGTTCGAACCTCAAGGGTTTTGCCGGAACCCCACATCCGACATTTGGCGCGCCAGGTAGGGGTGCGCCGGAATCTCTCTTCTGTTGTTCCGTGTTCGATCGTTCGTCGTGTCCATGGCTGACGATCGTCGAGCTCGCGCCGAGCATCGGGCTACCCTCGCTGCCCGCGTCGCCCAGACGGCTCCCATCGGTGCATGTCCCCGTCGTTCTCCGTCGCCTGCCGCCAACGCCGCCACCGGCCCAGCGGGGAACGAGCAGCAGGCGTCGTTGCTCCATCCCTCGGTGCGGCGGGAAGGCCGCACCGCCACCCCATTGCTAACTCCAGCTGGTTCGTCGTTGCACGCCCGTCGCGCTCCCACGGACGCGCACGCCGCATTGCTCCTGGCACGTGAGCTCCTGCACTACCATCCCATTGACGACCTCTATGAGGAGTGGCTCGCTCCCATCACTGAGCTCGTCAGCACCGCAGGGGGCTCCCCTAAACCATCCTCTCGCTGCCTCGCCCTCCGTCATGCGCGGGTGATGCAGCTCAGGAGGTGCCTCCGCCACCTCCTCCTAAAGAAGGTGCCCTAGCACTAAGGCGCGTGGCCCCTGGACGAGACCCACCGCGTCCAGCACCTGCGCGACAAGAAAGGAGCTGCCAAGAAATCCCTCGTCCCCAAGAAGGTGCTCGCATACTTCCTGCACCGGCACGTCATGACCGCATCCCCGCGCCGGCGCGTCAAGACCCCGCGTTGCCCCTAGCGGCGACACGCGGGAATCCCCAGGAACAGGCCCCGCGTCAGCAAAGAGCTCCAGTGACCACAACAGGTTGCCATGCCTTCACCACCGAGCTACGCAGAGTTGCCTAGCTGGGCAAGTTCAAGCTGGACCTGCCTCCTCGCTAAGACGGCACTGCCGACCCCATGGAGTTCCTACAGCTCTATGAGCTGGGCATCGAAGCGGCCAACAGAGACGAAAAGGTCATGGCGAACTGGTTTCCCATGGCGCTCAAGGACGGTGCCCGCACTGGATCCTGAACCTGCCTCCCGACATGATCTCCTCCTGGGATGAGATGCGGACCCGCTTCATCGCCAACTTCTAGGGAACTCGTGACCGTCCTCCGGTCGTGGGTGACCTGCGCCACATCAAGTAGCAACCCGGGGAGACCCTGCAAAAGTACATCCAGCGCTCCAACAACGCTCGCCTCAAGATTCCCAAGGTGACTGAGGAGTCCATCATCTCAGCATTCTCCGACGGCGTCCGCCACATCAAGATGAAGGAGGAACTAGCAATCCACGAAGATCTGTGCACGTCTCTGGAGCTGTTTAACCTAGCAACCAAGTGCACAAGGGCTGAGGAGGGACGCCTATCCCTTCCTGAGCTCCCAGCTACTGACACAGAAGAAAAGAAAGCCAAGGCAAAGGATGTGAAGTGCAAAGGAGCAGCTGTGATCGCAGCAGAGCCAGATACTAAGCGCGGCAGGGACCAGCCAGAGTCGTCTAAGGGCAGCCGGTACTGCGTGTACCACGACCTCCACACCCACAACACCAACGAATGCCAAGAGCTTAGAGCCGTGCGAGAAGGACGTGTCGGTCGAAGCCCCGAGCACAATGATCGGGACTACGACCAAGGCGGAAGAAGAGGTGGAGGACGATGGGAAGATCGTGTCCCTCGCCAAGGGTGGCGTGACCGGCCTCGCGAGGACCGCTGGCAGGACTAGCCTCGCGAGGGGGCTTGGAGGGATCAGCCTCGTGAGGATTGCCCACAAGGCAACGCAGTTCGTCCTATGCCACCACCGCCAAGAAGGAATGACGACCATCATCAGGACGAGGGGGTTGGGGGCTTCCAGGAGCCGCGCGCTATCGCTTGCATCTTGGGCGGTGCCCAGATCCCAGCCTCTCAGCGCATCTTCAGGCAGTTTGCTCGCAAGGTGAATGCAGTCCTGCCCAAGCTGGAGGCCACGCGCCCTCTCAGGTGGTCCACGTGCGCCAGCACATTCAGCTCAGCGGATCAGCTCAAGTGTGCGGCAACAGCCGGTGTCCTCCCAATGCTTTGTTCCCCAGTCATCAGCAATGTGCAAGTTACCAGGACCCTCATCGATGGCGGCGTAGGACTCAACGTTCTGTCTGTCGAGACATTCAACAATCTTCAAGTGCCATATGATCAGCTTCAGCCGACCAAGCCTTTCTTAGGAGTCAGTGATGGTTCCACCACCCCGATAGGGCAGGTCCGCCTCCCTGTCACCTTTGGACAGTGCAAGAACTACCATACCGAGCTCATCGACTTCGACGTTGCCCACATTCGCCTGCCGTACAATGCCATCCTCGGGTATCCTGCCCTGGCCAAGTTCATGGCAGTGACTCACCATGGCTACAATGTCCTGAAGATGCCGGGAAGCGGCGGAGTCATCATAGTCCCCTGTGAAGAGAAGGATGCGGTGTGCTCTCTCGAGCATGCCTTTCAAGCCGCATCAATCGAGGACCCAGACAGCAAGAGTGGGAACCTCCCCGAGGTAGCTCCCAAGAAGAAGAAGACATCACCCAGCTCAAGGCCTTAGGAGGCAGGAACCTCCGGTGGCACCGCGCCAGGATCCACGCTTGTCCAAGGGGCGCCTCCCTCCGTCGCATAGGAAGGCGCGCCCGGCGCCCTCCTCGGGCAAGGCTCGGGGGCTCTCTCCTGGAGGGCCACTGACTTTGCCAAGATCACGAGAGAGGCGCTCGGGCACCACTTGGAGGCATGCTTCGCGGCACGTTTCCCTCAAGAAGACATGAGGCAAGGAGTTCATCACCAAGGTCACTCAGGAGCTGCAGGTGTGAAGAGTCATGCGCGGCAGCTGCCACCTACCTGGCGTAGCTCCCCATCCAGGCGAGGATGACGGGCCGCGCGTCTGCATCGACTACACAGGGCTCAATCGAGTCGCGTCTTAGGAGCGCTTCTGGCCTTCGCGCGTGGGACGTTGCGAGGGTCCACCTCATAGCTATGTGTGCATGCCTTTCGGCCTGCCGAACACGGCTGCCGCTCACCAGCGCCTGACGAGGAGCATTCTGGAGGCTCAGGTGGTCAGGCACCGCGCGTTCCTGGAGGAGATGGAGATGGACCATGCCGAGCCGTCCGGACCTCCAGAGCCTCCCGAGGCTCAGGGTTCCGAAGGCCCGTGAGGATTGGCTTCTTCACCGCGCGTCGTCAGCTACTCCAGCAATCGCTCTGCAATGATATCAGGTGACATCTTTCGAGTTTCATTTCAGCTGGGAGCGCCCTCAGGGCTGCGTCATTCCCAGGTCGCGTGGGTCTGTCCCCGTGGCATGTATCCATTTTGCTTATGTCTTTAGCTTACCTTGTTGGGGGCGCCCCTCGAGCTGCATCATCCCCAAGCCGCTTGGGCCCGACCCAGTGGCATGTGTCTTTCCTGCATCTATCTAAGTTGGATTGCCTTTTCATGCTTAACCTGCGTGTGATAACTGCCTGCTCGATTGACACCTACCTTTGGAGCCGCTCGCTTTGGCACGGCGCTTGTGCATGGGTCCGTCCCTGCAACGTCGACAAATGTGAGTGGTCGAGCTCTGGCCGCAGCAGCCCTGCAAGGTGCTACCTCACCAGGCCCTCAGTGCCCTCATCACTCCCTCGGAGCAACCAATGGCTGGCCGCCAATCGAAATGGAAGTCCCTGTTTTCCTCGTGTTGGTTTACAGGGTCCACCTAAGGAATAACATGGGGGCGTCGTGAGCTCTCTCTCTCTCTCTCACCTATGCAAAATCGCTTGCACGTTAAAAGGGGGGTGCTTGAGCATCGCGACTCAGGAGCTCTTACTGGCTCTCCAGCCCTCACCCCCTGGCCTTGTCCACGGCATCGCGACTTGGCATACCAGCGGCAGCTGAGCTCGCTCGAGGGCCGGGACCTGAGGATGTAGAGCGCACAAGGGAGTGCGGGGAAGAGAGGAGAAGCTCACAGGGGCCTAACCCAGCGACATCCCAGCTGCCCACACGCAGGTCCGGCACCTCGCTACGGAACGACTCCAAGCTCCCGAGATAAGTCACGCTCCTGGAAAAGCTAATCAACGCGACACCAAACCCCCACCTAATGCGGCTCTGTGATGGCGATGTTGCCTTCCTTTCTCGCACAGCGGTGACTGCTTGAGCGCTAAAGGGGACCTCCTGAGCATCGCGCCTCAGGGGCTCTTACTGGACCTCGGGCCGCTCACCTCCTGGCCTTGACCACGGCATCGCGACCTGGCATACCAGCGATGGTTGAAGCCTGCCTGGGGACCGGGACCTGTGAGCGTAGAGCACCAAGCCCTCGTGAGGTTAGAAAGGGGGAACTGAGCCGAGACAGGACAAGCATCTCGCACCACTCCATAATAAGGATGATATTAACAAAAGACATAGCAGACGTGTTACATGCCCCCACGGGGTATTTCCTTGATTCATCGCAGGGAACTAAAGGTGCTAATCCTTAGGGACACTAACTACTTGTTCCTCCATGGTCGATGCCATCATCAACAGTGGGCCACCAAGCGCCGGCGCCAACCCGATCCAGATCAGCCGCACCGGCAGCCTGATGCAGCAACTCTGCTCCAGGCGCGATGCGAGCTCGGGGGCTCGTAGCTGTCGTCGCTCGTCTCCGGAGTCGCGAGAAGCTCAGGAGAGTCGCTGGACCGTCCGGCATCTCTGCTGCTGCCAGAGGAGCTGCCGAGGAAGCGGGTGGGGGGCCTAGCCCTCGCCACTTCGATGCCCCGGCCGCCTTCCCGGGGGCAGCACTCCAGTCGGCATCCTTCCGCGTCGAAGACCTTAAAGAACATCGAGGAGGCGCCATCGTATTCGAAAAGAATCATGAAGGCACCACCTGTTCGGAAGACCTGGGCGATCTCGCCCCAGCCCCGTGTCATGTAGACCTTGCCTGGAGCGACGGCCTCAACCTCCGCTCGGGTCGCAGGGGTGCTTTAGTCGGCGTGCTGCAGCCGGAGCTCGAGACCCCCCCCCCTCCCGGCGGCATCTCAAAGGCAAAAGAAGGGGGAAAAGAGAATCCAAGAGCTTGGAGGCATGGCAGCGTGAAGCACGAGCTCGCGAGACGAGTCCATGGCATGGACTCTAGGGGCGACGACGCGCACCATCGTGATTCGTCGGCGTCGCCGCCGGCGCGGGCGGTGCCGCTCGGCGTCTTCTTCCCTAGGGCCCTTGGCCCGGGCGTACCTCTTCTTCGGCGAAAGCGGGTCGGGACCCTCTCGGGGGGCCTTCCCTTTCTCCTCGGCTGAGAACCAGCGGATCAGCGCCATTGGCGTCAAGATGGAGGAGGAGCGAGGAAGAAGGAGCAAAGAAAGAAGAGATGGACCGTGGGGGCTCACGCCCATTTGTACTTATAGTCTAGAGGAGGCCAACCATCGGCCTCCATGATCGCAGGTAATCATGACTCATTTTTGCATGCAGGGACTTGTCAAGTCGGGCAGTTGCCGAGGCAGCATGGGGAAGCGGAGACGCCCACGTCCAATCAACCGCCATGCAGCGCCCAAGGCCGCAGGCTGTTGGGGCCCACGGCGTTCTGCATTTGCCACTTCGCTTCTTTGCTAAGCCAAGTCCGAGCGCGCCTTGGGCTTGGGGGCTACTGTTGGCGTTCTGGGAACGGGGGTCCCCAGACTTGCCTCCCTGTGGCCTGCGGCATGGCTCAAGTGGTGGCCCAGTACGGCCCATCTTCATCAGCTTAAGGTCAAGACACTCGTGAGGGGCCAAGCCTCGCGAGGCAGACGATGCAAGACTTCTGTCAGGACCCCGATTCTATGCCACATCGATCTAGCATGTAACACCTCATATCACTTTGCGGCCTCACGCACGGTATTCCCACGGGTGTCGCCTTACCATGCCCGGGACCGTTTGCGTCTTTTGGCACACGTATATGATAGTGTCGCTAGCATCCATATGACAAGGAACCCGGGCTGACATGGCTAGTCGTGAACCCGAAGTGGCACTAACTTACAGGGACAGGCATACATGACCCAGCATCGAACGTGTCAGTCATCAGCGAGTGAATCCGGGCTATAGCAACTGGACTAGCAAGACTCCGGTAAACCAGGCTGTAGCAGGCTAACAGGACTCCGGTAGACACCGCGTGACATTTCCCTGAAGGGACAGACACAGGAACGAAGAAGGACACATGCCGTCCAGCCTAAGTGTTCTGGAGCAGTAGCAAGCTACCAGGGCTCAGTGGAAGCAGTAGGAGACATTTCTCGTTAAGTGAGGCTAGTAAGGATAAACAACTAGATAGTCAGATCCCACACATAGCAATACACATTACACATACGCATAACATGCAAGTATGTGTTGTACAACAATGCATCACAGCATAACTCAACAACTCATATAGATAAAGACTTAGAAGAGCCATCATAGCATTTATTGCAAACAGGGATCACAGGACCCACCATACAGAGCATACAAGCAACAAGCGGAAGCATTACATGTCTGGGTACAGACATCTACAAATGAAAAAGGCTGAAGAGCCTGACTATCTACAACATCCGATCAAGATCATAGCCGAGGTACAAGCTACTCATCGAAGTCCACGAGAACACTAGTAACACCGAAGTCTCTGCTGCAAAAAACATAAATAAAGCAAGATGAGTACAAAGGTACTCAGCAAGACTTACATCAGATCCTATCATACATGCATTTGTATCAAGAGGGTAATGTGGGGTTTAGTTGCAGCAAGCCAGCTTTAACTTAGTGGCTATCCTGTTCTACGACTACGACAAACTTCTTTGAGATGATATGACGCACACGAGTCCACTAATCACCACACAATACACCACTATGGAATCATCCCCGTCTCCCGACGAGAAGGCCATCCATAGCACTCACACTTGTCTTGAGCATTTTAGAGTATCCACTTCAAGTTGTCTATGTACCATGTAAGCATCTAAGAATAGATCATGTTAACCCTGCAGGGGTGTACTTCTTCACACAGCTCTCGCCACTTACCACCATGTACACGTCGTGTATCTCGGCAACCTTCAAGAGGAAGCCTGGCGAGGGAGTCGGACACGACCTGACTAACCACACAAGACTCTAGTCCAGGTTCATCTCCTATTCGGGTTCCATCCGCAAGGAGATCCGGCCAGGGTGTCGCTCACGACCCCAAACGATGTGAGCAGGGTTCCCAAGCTCACCATCTAGGTGCCACTTGGTACACCGTGCCATGTGCCTAGTCTGTCCCAAGCCCAACTGGCCGGGTGCCACTTGGTAGACTACTAACACTACCTACAAACACCAAAAACTAGTTGCGACTCCTGGACAGAGATCAAGTTGGTTAATAAGTCGAGAGGGGTCGAGTTACCGGAACCCAATGTCTGGTAGTATCGAGTCATTGGACGACATACACAAAACTCAGTGCTTAAGGACGGTTCCAGTGAGACAACCCACCATGTACTCCTACATGGCCTCTCACCGCTACCTTTACCAAATCGTGTTCACACACTTAACTCTCAGCATCAGAACATAGCATAACACTCCAATTCGTTCCCAATGAATCAGACCTGGCACAACTCTAAGCAATAGCAGGCATGGCATGGTAGAAACACAACATGGCTCAATCAACTCCTACACATGCTAGTGGGTTTCAACTATTTACTGTGGCAATGACAGGTCATGCAGAGGAATGGGTTCAACTACCGCAGCACAAAGTAGCAGTTGAAACGTTGTTGTCCTAATGCAATAACTGACAGCAGGAGCGAGAGAGTAGGATTGTATCAGAATGAACAAGGGGGTTTGCTTGCCTGGTAAATCAACAAGGGAGGCACCGCTTCACACACAGGTACTCTCGAGCACTCTCTGGAGCAGGACCTATCGAGAAGGAACGGTGTCGGCAATCAATACACAAACATATGCAACAATATGATGCATGAACATGGCATGTAGATGTGATGCTGATTAAGATAATGCAACTAGCTATTATTTGGATGAAATCCATTTGAACCAAAGATTCAAATGCATCTCCAAAATAAGCTCTTTATATATGCCATTTTAGTGTTTCACTTATACAGTAGGTATAAGTTGGTTTATCATGCATGAAACTAGAACAGATGGATAGATTGCATTTTTCTAATAATTTTCATATATAAATTATTTCAATCTGAGCTAAGGTTGAATTTCTATGATTTTTTGAAGTTTGAATCATTTTCTGGAATTTCCTAATTAATTTTAAATCCAGAAATGAATAACTGCGTCAGCATGATGTCATGCCTGTGTCAGCAGGTCAACGGTGCTGACCAGGTCAAACCTGACGTGTGGGTCCACACGTCAGTGACATAGTGTTAAACAAGGGGGTTTACTAATCTAATTAAAAGATTAGGGCACAGGGGCCCACTGTCAGTGTCAGAGTTAGCTTAAATAGTGATTAGCACTAAGCTAATCACCTGGCTGACAGGGCCCTCATGTCAGGCCGGCGAGGTCATCGGCGGCGACCTCAGGACGCGGCAGCGTCCGTGTTACAGGCCACGGGGGCGGTGGCTAATGGCACCAGGGCGTAGCCCGGGCTCATCCACATCCAAGGGAGCAGACGGGAGGCTGCGGGGGCGGCGGAGCTCGCCGGAGCGAAGCTCGCGGCAGTGGCCAGAGCACGGCTTCAAGCGGGAGCGGGCTGTAGGGCACGGGGAGGCCACCCGAGGGGCTCTGCGGCACCCTCGTGGCACCAGGAGCACGGTGACATGCTCGATTGCGGGCTGCGGTGGCCAGGGCGACGACGGCGACATGGACGGCGGCGAGGAGCTACGGCCACGGCGAGGAAATGGGCTACGGCGTGCAGGCGGCTAAACAGAGAGAGGGGAACGGGGCAGGAGCTCACTGCGGTTCCGATGGCGTCTTCAGCGGGCTCAGGGGAGGCCGGACGGTGGCATGGCGGTGAGGAAGATTTTCGGCGGCCCGAGATGAAGACAGCGGCGATGGCGACTCTCCAGGGCCTCCTGAGGCGCTTGGCTTGACGGAGAGGTAGCCGGCAATGTGGCGGAGCTTCTGGGCGCAGCGGCATGGCGAGGGGTGGCCGGTGGCCGCGGTGGTGCTCGTCGCCGGCGGCGGCGCATTTGGACGCGAGAGAGAAAGCGAGGGAGAGGAGAGCAGAGGACTGGGGGAGAGTGAGAGGGTCCGGGGGGCGCGTGGCGTCGTCTGGGCGTTCCAGGGCGACGAGGAGGATGCCAGGTAGGGAGCTGCGTGCCGGCGCGCACGGCGTCGGGCACCGCTTCCACTCTGCCTATTGGCAAGAGGAGGAAGACGGCTATGCCCCTGGTGGGCTGGGCCAAAACAGGAACGGGCTGGCCAGAGGCGCCAGGCGGCTGTAGGTAAGCGCCAGGTAAGCTTTTCTGTTGTTGTTTCTCTTTTCTATTTTCTGACATTTGTTTTGATTTAGCAAAAATATTAAATCATTTTATTTTCTTATGCCAATTTTTGCAGGAGCTAGTGGTATTATTCTAGAGCTCCTCAACAAATGGCATAATTTTTGGACATATATTATATATATAACATATATATATCCAGTGCAATTAATTATGCATTAATTCCAAATGCCCAAAATAAATATCCATGAGCTCCTAAAAATATTTGTTTGAATTTTACCTCTGACCAATATTTTCAGAGAGCAACATGAACATTTTCTTGGACCCTTTTGGAGCAATTTTTATTTGGGTCATTTCCATAAATGGTTCTGAGGGTTTCACAAATCCTCATTTCAAAATTAAATGGAATTTAAACATGATGCACACATGACTAGCTAGCCTCGAGCATACCAGAACTAGGGATGTGACAACTCGCCCCCACTTGAAAGAATCTCGTCCCGAGATTCAGGGTCGACGGAAAGAAAGTGGGGTACTCCAGTCGAAGACGATCTTCTCGCTCCCAGGTAGCTTCTCTCTCAGAATGATGAGACCACTGAACCTTGAGAAACTTGATGTTCTAACGTCGGGTAACACGCTCTACTTGATCAAGAATGCAAACAGGGTACTCTCGAAATGCGAGGTTATCTTGGAGATCAAGCGTTTCGTGGTCCACTCCGCGGATGGGATCCGAGAAGCAACGCCTGAGTTGAGAGACGTGGAAGACATCATGCACTCTGGAAAGATGTGGGGGTAGTTCCAACTTGTAGGAAACCTCTCCTCGTTTAGCGAAAATGCGAAAAGGACCAATATAATGAGGAGCCAACTTGCCCTTGATACCGAAACGATGGGTACCCTTCAAGGGAATAACCCGAAGATAAGCTTTGTCGCCAATTTCATAAGTCATATCCTTATGATGGCGGTCATACTGACTCTTTTGACGAGACTGGGCTGTTTTCAAATTCTCACGAATAATGCAAACTTGCTCTTCTACCTCCTGGATCATGTCCGATCCAAAGAATTGTCTTTCACCGGTTTCTGAGCAGTTCAAAGGTGTTCGACATCTTCGTCCATAGAGAATCTCAAAAGAAGCTTTCTTGAGACTGGATTGATAGCTATTGTTATAAGCAAACTCGGCAAAAGGAAGACATTTCTTCCAGTCCATACTGAATGAGATAACGCAAGCTCTAAGCATGTCTTCGAGAATTTGATTGACCCGTTCCACCTGACCACTTGATTGAGGGTGGAAAGCGGTACTGAAGGAAAGATGGTTTCCCATGGCAGTTTGGAAACTCTCCCAGAAATGAGAAGTGAAAAGACTGCCACTGTCTGAATTGATCTCTAGTGGAACACCATGGAGTGATACTATTCGAGAAATATATAAGTCAGCGAGCTGACTAGCAGTGATACTCTCTCGAACAGGTAGGAAGTGCGCCACTTTGGAGAGACGATCAATGACTACGAAGATAGCATTATTCCCTCTCTTGGTCCTGGGAAAGCCGGTGATGAAGTCCATACCAACTTTATCCCATTTCCACTCAGGAATGGCTAAAGGCTGAAGGGTGCCAGCATGTCTTTGATGCTCTTCCTTAACGCGACGACAAACATCACAGTTAGCAATGAACTGAGCAATTTCTCTCTTCATCCTAGTCCACCAGAACCTCTGGCGTAGGTCCTGATACATCTTAGTACTACCGGGATGAATCATGAGAGGAGATTCATGAGCTTCCTTAAGTATCAGTTGCCGAAGATGTTGCTTCTTGGGAACCACCAGGCGGTTCCCAAAGAAAATGACACCTCGATCATCTATAGAGAAACTACCAGCAATACCCTTGGCAATGTTTCTCTTGATCCGGGTAACCCCCGTATCATGCTTCTGGGCTTCTATGATATGATCTACAAGAGTAGGTTTCGCCACCAAGGTAGAAAGGAATCCGTGAGGAGCAATGTGAAGGTTAAGCTTACAGAATTCCTCATGGAGAAGTGGTTGGCCCTGCTGCAACATGAGATTGTTGCAATAGGATTTAGAACTTAGTGCATCAGCCATGACATTAGCTTTGCCTGGCGTGTAGGTAATCCCTAGATCATAATCTGAGATCAACTCCAACCAACGTCTTTGCCTATGGTTCAGATCTGGTTGGGTGAAGATATACTTGAGACTCTGGTGATCGGTGTAGATCTCGCAACATTTACCAAGAAGGTAATGTCGCCAGGTCTTGAGTGCATAGACTACGGCTGCAAGCTCTAAATCATGTGTAGGATAATTCTCCTCATGTGGATGCAACTTTCGAGATGCATAGGCAATCACATGACGATCCTACATAAGAATGCAACCTAGTCCCTGTCGTGATGCATCGCAGTAGATAACAAAGTCCTTAGTGAAATCCGGTGGCACAAGTATGGGAGCAGAAGTCAGGTGTCTTTTCAGTTCCTGAAAACTGTACTCACACTGTGGGGACCACTCAAACTTTTTATCCTTCTTGAGAAGTTCTGTGAGGAGTTTGGCCACTTTAGAGAAGTTTTCAACAAAGCGGCGACAATAGCTGGCTAGACCAAGGAAACTCCTAACTTGTTTAATGGTTTCAGGTGGAGCCCAATCGAGAACGGCCTTAACTCTCTCGGGGTTGACAGCAATGCCCTTACGAGAGATTACATGGCCTAGGTAGGTCACTTCTGGCAACCAAAATTCGCACTTGGAGAACTTGGCATAAAGGCGGTGCTCTCTGAGTTTTTCTAACACAAGTCTAAGATGTTCGGCATGCTCTTCCTCATTCTTCGACTAAATAAGAATATCATCAAGATAAACCACGACAAATTTATCTAAGTACTCCATGAAGATCGAGTTCATCAAGCAGGAGAAAGTAGCTGGAGCGTTGGTTAGACCAAAGGACATGCCGGTGTACTCGTACTGACCATAACGAGTGACAAAGGCTGTCTTGGGGATGTCCCCGTTTCTGATCTTGATTTGGTGGTAGCCTAACCTCAAATCCATCTTGGAGAAGACTGAGGATCCAGCGAGCTGATCATACAGGTCGTGGATCCTGGGGAGTGGATACTTGTTCTTTATCATGACCATATTAATGGGACGATAATCTACAACCATCCGATCCGTACCATCCTTCCTCTTGACAAAGAGGACGGGGCAAGCCCCGGGAGAAGAACTAGGACGGATGAAACCCTTTTGCAAGGACTCATCAAGTTGTTTCTTAAGCTTGACTAGTTCTAAGGGTGCCATCTTGTAAGGTCTCCTAGAGATTGGAGCGGTTCCTGGGATAAGATCTATGACAAACTCTACATCTCTGTCAGGTGGAATGCCTGGCAGTTCATCTGGAAAGACATCCGTAAAGTCACGGACTACCGGGATATCTTCAAGGTCTGGAAGAGGGCTGGCATTAAGAGAATAGAGCTGACGCCTTGCAACTCTAGTGGAGACAGTAACTATCTTGCCAGATGGGTGTGTAAGCTGAACGGACCTGGTGTAACAATCAATCTTGGCATAATGAGCTTTCATCCAATCCATACCCAAGATGATGTTAATATCTGTAGACTTGAGGGCTATAAGTGATGCAAGGAATACAAGTCTGTCAACAAGGATTTCGTTACCATGGCTTACACTAGAAGTTTGCCATTTGGATCTAGGAGTTTGAATGACCAGTGGAGAGGGCATATCACAAAATGACATGTTGTGCAAGTTAGCATAGCTTTCAGAAATGAAGGAGTGAGATGCTCCAGTATCGAATAGAACCGATGCTGGATGACAATTGACAAGTAGTGTACCAAGAACGACATCCGGATCATCATGAGCGTCTTTAGCTGAGACGTGATGCACACATCCACGTTCAGTGGGGGCTGGCTTGGCACTGATCGTCTTGCTTGATGGCTTAACAGAACCAACAGTCTTCTCGGGCTGGGGTGGAGCATAACTGGCCTGAGAGCAGTCACGTGCATAGTGTCCTGGCTTTCCGCATGTGAAGCAGGTCCCTGAAGTTGGATGTGGACCCGCACTGACAAGCGGTCTACTAGTAGGCCTAGGTGGAGCAAACGACTGAGCTGGGGAAGGCACCACATAAGATGGCCTCGGTGAATATCCGGAAGGAAGAGCGGAGTTTGGAACCCAAATCCGGTGCTTTTGAGAACCAGAAACGGAGGAAGATCCCAATTCACGGGTGTGCTTACGAGGCTCCTCGTAAGTGAGCTGAGATGTCTCTGCATTGATGGTGTTGTTCACAAGAGCTTGGAATGTATCACAATGATGCAGGTGGAGATCACGACGCAACTTGGGGTTGAGACCCTTCCGGAACCTAGCCTGCTTCTTGGCGTTCGTGGACACCTCTTCTATGGCATAGCGGGCGAGGTTCTCAAACTCTCTACTATAAGCATCAACAGCCATCTTACTCTGGGTGAAACTACAGAACTCTTCTCTCTTGCGATCGATGAGGGCTTCAGGAATGTGATGCTCGCGAAAAGCCTCAATGAAATCCCTCCAGGTAGGAATCTGGCCAGCTGGAAGCATAGCCTCATAGTTCTGCCACCAAAGACTAGCAGGACCTTCCAGGTGGTATGTGGCATAGGTGACCTTGTCATCTTCAGCTACGTTCGCGGAACGCAGCTTATGAGTGATGCTACGGAGCCAGTCATCTGCATCGAGTGGCTCGATGGAATGATGAAAGGTAGGTGGGTGCAAGCGGATGAAGTCATGAATGGTTGCAGACCCTTTGAACTGATGTGCAGTGTTCTCCTCAATACGTGCCAACAAGCGGTTAGACTCATGCTTGTTCCTCTCCATTTCTAGCATGAACTCTATCAACGAAGGCTGGTTAGGAGGATCATCATCCCTACCATCTCCATGGTTCTTGCTACGAACAACAGAACTTCGCTTAACTTATGACATCCTGAGAAACGAAACCAAGGACGGAATCAGCATCAACTATAGGCTGTAGAATGTAAGACAAGGAAATTAGTAACGCTCGAACTCCTAGGGCAATTCCGGCAGGATAACAGCAGTAAAATGCTCAGAATGAGACATCCTGCCAAAAATGGGGTAGTACAACAACTCAACAACACCACTCAAGGTTCTGGGATAGTACTAAACAGACTACACCGGAAGTACTCGAAACTGGGGTATGACTCTGATCAACCAATCCTATGGGACTACGGAGTAGTAACACATGATCCTGATAGACGGAAGAGAAGCCTAGTTCCTTAACCCCGCAGGAAAGATAGGATGACTCAGATCAGAAGGCCATGAGGTAAAGGAGTAAAAAGAGCCTTACGTTCCTTCCCACAATCAATTCCCTTACATAACTAAAGAATTTTCTAGACTCAACTTCGACCAGTTTGGCTTGATAATCCTACAGGAAATCAGGCTCTGATACCAAAGCTATCAGGACCCCGATTCTATGCCACATCGATCTAGCACGTAACACCTCATATCACTTTGCAGCCTCACGCACGGTATTCCCACGGGTGTCGCCTTACCATGCCCGGGACCATTTGCGTCTTTTGTCACACGTATATGATAGTGTTGCTAGCATCCATATGACAAGGTACCCAAGCTGACATGGCTAGTCGTGAACCCGAAGTGGCACTAACTTACAGGGACACGCATACATGACCCAGCATCGAACGTGTCGGTCATCAGCGAGTGAATCCGGGCTGTAGCAACTGGGCTAGCAGGACTCCGGTAAACCGGGCTGTAGCAGGCTAACAGGACTCCGGTAGACACCGCGTGACATTTCCCCGAAGGGACAGACACAGGAACGAAGAAGGACACATGCCGGCCAGCCTAAGTGTTCCGGAGCAGTAGCAAGCTACCAGGGCTGAGTGGAAGCACTAGGAGACATTTCCCGGTAAGAGAGCCTACTAAGGATAAACAACTAGATAGTCAGATCCCACACATAGCAATACACATTACACGTACGCATAACATGCAAGTATGTGTTGTACAACATGGCATCACAGCATAACTCAACAACTCATATAGATAAAGACTCAGAAGAGCCATCATAGCATTTATTGCAAACAGGGATCACAGGACCCATCATACAGAGCATACAAGCAACAAGCGGAAGCATTACATGTTTGGATACAGACATCTACAAATGAAAAAGGCTGAAGAGCTTGACTATCTACAACATCCGATCAAGATCGTAGCTGAGGTACAAGCTACTCGTCGAAGTCCACGAGAACACTAGTAAGACCGAAGTCTCCGCTGCAAAAAACATAAATAAAGCAACATCAGTACAAAGGTACTCAGCAAGACTTACATCAGATCCTGTCCTACATGCATTTGTATCAAGAGGGTAATGTGGGGTTTAGTTGCAGCAAGCCAGCTTTGACTCAGTGGCTATCCTGTTCTACAACTACAAGAAACTTCTTTGAGGTGATATGATGCACACGAGTCCACTAATCACCACACAATACACCACTATGGACTCATCCCCGTCTCCCTACGAGAAGGCCATCCATAGCACTCACACTTGTCTTGAGCATTTTAGAGTATCCACTTCAAGTTGTCTATGTACCATGTAAGCATCCAAGAAGTCCATAACCGCGGACCCGGCTATTCGAATAGATCATGTTAACCCTGCAGGGGTGTACTTCTTCACACACGCTCTCGCCACTTACCACCATGTACACATCGTGTATCTCGGGAACCTTCAAGCGGAAGCCTGGCGAGGGAGTCGAACACGACCTGACTAACCACACAAGACTCTAGTCTAGGTTTATCGCCTATTCAGGTTCCATCCGCAAGGAGATCCGGCCGGGGTGTCGCTCACGGCCCCAAATGATGTGAGCAGGGTTCCCAAGCCCACCATCCGGGTGCCACTTGGTACACCGTGCCACCGTGCCTAGTCTGTCCCAAGCCCACCTGGCCGGGTGCCACTTGGTAGACTTCTAACACTACCTACAAACACCAGAAACTAGTTGCGACTCCTGGACAGAGATCAAGTTGGTTAATAACTCGACAGGAGTCGAGTTACCGGAACCCAATGTGTGGTAGTATCGAGTCATTGGATGACATACACAGAACTCAGTGCTTAAGGACGGTTCCAGTGAGACAACCCACTATGTACTCCTACATGGCCTCTCACCGCTACCTTTACCAAATCGTGTTCACACACTTAACTCTCAGCATCAGAACATAGCATAACACTCCAATTCATTCCCAATGAATCAGACCTGACACAAGTCTAAGAAATAGCATGCATGGCATGGTAGGAACACAACATGGCTCAATCAACTCCTACACATGCTAGTGGGTTTCAACTATTTACCGTGGCAATGACAGGTCATGCAGAAGAATGGGTTCAACTACCGCAACACAAAGTAGTAGTTGAAACGTTGTTGTCCTAATGCAATAACTGAGAGCAGGAGCGAGAGAGTAGGATGTATCGGTATGAACAAGGGGGTTTGCTTGCCTGGTAGATCAACAAGGGAGGCACCGCTTCACAGACACGTACTCTCGAGCACTCTCCGGAGCAGGACCTATCGAGAAGGAACGGTGTCGGCAATCAATACACAAACATATGCAACAATATGATGCATGAACATGGCATGCAGATGTGATGCTGATTGAGCTAATGCAACTAGCTATTATTTGGATGAAATCCATTTGAACCAAAGATTCAAATGCATCTCCAAAATAAGCTCTTTATATATGCCATTTTAGTGTTTCACTTATACAGTAAGTATAAGTTGGTTTATCATGCATGAAACTAGAACAGATGGATAGATTGCATTTTTCTGATAATTTTCATATATAAATTATTTCAATCTGAGCTATGGTTGAATTTCTATGATTTTTTGAAGTTCGAATCATTTTCTGGAATTTCCTGATTAATTTTAAATCCAGAAATGAATAACTGCGTCAGCATGACGTCATGCCTGCGTCAGCAGGTCAACGGTGCTGACCAAGTCAAACCTTACGTGTGGGTCCACACGTCAGTGAAACAGTGTTAAACAAGGGGGTTTACTAATCTAATTAAAAGATTAGGGCGCAGGGGCCCACTGTCAGTGTCAGAGTTAGCTTAAATGGTGATAAGCACTAAGCTAATCACCTAGCCAACAGGGCCCGCATGTCAGGCCGGCGAGGTCGTCGGCGGCGACCTCGGGACGCGGCGGCCTCCGTGTTACAGGCCACGGGGGCGGCGGCTAATGGCACCGGGTGTAACACCCCAAAATTTTAACCAAGTTTTGATATTTAAAATTTTGCCAGGAGTTTTAAAAAATTTGCAATTCTGGATTTTTTCTGTTGATTTCAGAAACTCTTCTTTTAATGTTAAAGAGCTTTATTTCTCCCAAGTGGAGCTTTCCAAAATATATTGGACTTATATGCTCTCTGTATAACATTTTCTTAATCAGTAGATTTATTTATTAAATTATTTCACCCTGAGCTTTATTCATGAAAATGACTTTCTCCAAGTTTTGGAGCTCTTTTTGTACTACAACCAGTTGATATATTTATCAAAAAAATCCAACCAAAATTTGGAGATGTCATGTGATGCCTCTAAATCACTTTTGTGCGATTATATAATTATTTCATTTCATATTTTGAGTTTTACACCTGTTTTTCAAATCTGGTCCAGTGGACATATTTGCACTATAGCCTATCTAAATATTTCCCTAGATCCTCCACCAAAATTATGGGATGTCAGTAGTAGCATGTCATCCAACTTTATGCAAAAACATAGTGTTGTTCTTTGGAATATTTGAGTGATTCAACCTCTTCTCCATTCTAGACCAGACTTGTATTTTCTACTGCAACATCTTTCTTTCTTGCTCATATGACCTTGTGCTTTCTCATGCTTATACTCAACCCTGCAAAATCCCTAAGTCCAGGAGCATGCACTCTTTGGAACATTTTTGGTCCATGTAATGATGCCATTTCCTCCCTGTCCAGAAGTGTAGTTTTGCAAAACTTGCACTAGCAAGTTTCTCCTTTTGGCAAACTAACTTCACCACCCCCTCTTTCATCCAAAGAGACCCCACTCTGGGAGATTTGGCCACCCCAAGAACTGCCTAGGTAACTTTGGCATTTTGTCAAACACCCTGAGTGCATAGCCAAATTTGGCATGATTTCAAGTTTACATTGTGAACTTAAGACCCTGACCTACCCAGCATGTCCCAAGGTTTTGCCCTAGCCCATAACCCCTTTCTGCTAACTCTCTTGTGGTTTGGAACTCTCTAGGCTGCCCTGGCATTTCATCAAGCACGTCCCGGGCGTGCACTGGGCGCGCCCAGAGCGTGCGTTTGGCACACACGTGTGCCCGAGTCACCGCGTCCCACCCCGCACTCAATCCGGTTCGTGACCGACCGCAGCCAGCACGCAGTGTCCCCTTCTGCACCCCCCAGCCCCGCAGCTCTCGCCACGTCTCCGGCAGGCCAGCCGCTAGCCACCACCGCCGCCCGATAGCTCCTGCGCTAGCCAGCGCCGCCCAAGCCAACAGCGCTTGCCACCTGCCTCCTGGAGCAGTGCGTGCTCATCCGTAAGCGTGTCCCCTAGCGCTCGTCGCCGCCACGTCGCCCAAGCTACAGCATGGCGGTTCACCGTCGTCCTTATCGCCGGCCGCCTCGGAACCGACCTCCATCGCCTATATAAGGAGCCCCGAGCTCATCCCCGCACGCAGGCAGTCCCAAACCATCTCCCTAGGAACCCCATTGGCAGCAAATCAACTCGGGGAGGTCTCCTTCCCCATCTCCGGCAACCACAACCGCCGCCACGGCCCCGGCCATTCCCGTGCCACCAGGGCCTCCCCATCTCCACTCTCTCCACCAGGAACCCCCTCACCCCTCGTGAGTCCGTCCCCCTACTCAATCTTGATCGGGACTCACCGTGGGCGAAATCTCACTTTTTCCGACGACCTCCGTCCGCCGCGGAGCTCGCTGCCGGCAGCTCCGTCCACCCCAGAGGACGAAACAACCACCGGAGTAACCGCCTCGACCCCCTAAGCCCGCGGGTGACCTCTGTTTATCGAGCGGTGCCGCCGTTCGCCGGCGAGCATCGCCGGAGTCCCGCCCCTCTCTCTCGGGCGGAGGAAGAGGAGGGAAGTGGACTAGTCAAACCTGACCAGTGGGCTAGGCGGGCTCACTGTCAGTGACTCAGGCGCAGTCCACACTAGATAAGTGGAAGCGTATTTCCAGATTACGCCTTCGATGTGTACATGCCTATTTCGAAACATTTTCCTTTCTGTTTTTATTTAAATAACAAATGTTTGACCAAACTTTGACCGGTTGTATCTTTTTAAATACAGCTCCAAATGAATTAATTCTTTTTCCTACCTCTCTCAAATATTGTCTAGTTTATTTTAAGATTTATTTGAAAAAATTTTAAAACAACTTTTTGTGCGGTTTGATGTTTGTGTGTTAATTCATATATATTCTCTTAAATAGGATTTTTGAAGATTTCAAGATGTTTTGGAATGCACCCTTCTTTCCCATGACCTGAAGGCAAGCATTCTGAACCCTGGTGAAATTTTTGTGTGTGTTGTTTGACTCAGTAACAACACCACCCCGACACGTGCATGCGTCATTTTATGTGAAGATGCGATCCTATTTATGAATGCGTGCAAATGAACTTCATGCTGATGGAGTTGACATGATATGTGATGGAAATCACCGTCATATGCCCTTCGTACATACGGGAAGGGAAGCCGGAAAGGCCTCTATCTTGGGTAGACACGGTCTTGTTCCTAGTCCTCCATCGAGACGGTCGTGTCGGGTATGGCATGATGGGGTATGTCGCGTGGTGTTTCTATCAGTTGGTTGAAGTATATGTATTATTATGCTAATCATGCAGGAAATATTACAACCTCCTGAGTCGACCGTAGATCGAGTCTTGTACCAGTAACCCCCATACTTGCTTCGTACTACCACTCGTCTCTACAATAAGTAGAGTAGGGTTCAGTAAGTTGTCAACCCCTTTCCTATCACACACCGTACAGAGAGGCCGTGGTGGAAGATACTGGAGGCATCCGGTAGTCATGCCACCGGGTCCGGGAGCATGGGTGTTTCGGTTGTAGCCGAAGGGGATAGCTTCCCCAGTTTGCGCGCGGTATAAATTTTGTGATCCCATGTTACGTCGAGGTTGTAGCCTCCCCACTTAGAGTTTTGCTTGACAGGTGTCGTGGGTGATTGCAGACACATGTGAGTTAAGCTGGTGTGTGCAAGTTAGGTGTGTTTCCAACTAAAAGACCGTAGACGGAATTAGTCCCGATGAACTAAAGGAATCCGTTACTCGTGGGTAAAGAGTACACCCTCTGTAGAGATAAAACCTATTCGAATAGCCGTGTCCATAGTTAAGGACTACAGTCTGGGATGGGTCAAGTGTCGGTCTTAGTGTCGGTCTTCGGAGGTGAAACTGTTAAACCAGAACTGGAATCACGACTTGTGACTTGTGATAATTTATAATTATTATCTTTGTTGTGGACTAACCCGTGATATTATTGGTATTATCGGATATCCCTGGGATGGTTCTACCTCCCGGATATTCACTGTGTTTTCTTTTAAAGCCCTTTATGTGGTGTCGCTCAGACGCCCGACTGTGGCATTTCTTTTAAAGCCCTTTATGCAGTGTCGCTCAGACGCCCGACTGTGGCATTTCTTTTCAAGCCCTTTATGTAGTGTCGCTCAGACGCCCAACTGTGGCATTTCTTTTAAAGCCCTTTATGCGGTGTCGCTCAGACGCTCGACTGTGGCATTTCTTTTAAAGCCCTTTATGCGGTGTCGCTCAGACGCCCGACTGTGGCATTTCTTTTCAAGCCCTTTATGTGGTGTCGCTCAGACGCCCGACTGTGGCATTTCTTTTAAATCCCTTTATGTGGTGTCGCTAAGATGCCCGATTGTGGCATTTCTTTTAAAGCCCTTTATGTGGTGTCGCTAAGACGCCCGACTGTGGCATGTTTGTTATCTATTTCATAATTTTAACATTGCTATGTTATTGCATATTCATAATTAACATGCTTGTACGCATCAGAGTTTTATTTATCATTTGTGACTGACGTCATGAGCATAAAATATTTTCATCATTGTTATATTATACCTGTGTTCATAATGTTTGCGAGTACATTCAAAGTACTCACTGGCTTGTCCCTAGCTATTGTCTTGGCTAGATTTTCTTGCGTGGAGAGGAGCGACCGTGCCGACGGTCCCGGAACCTAAGCAAACGGTGATAGCAGCTTCGCAAATATAGGAGTTAACCTGGTCAGCTGTTCCTGTGGGAATTGGAGTCCCATTGACACTGATGATCCACAAAACTACTTCCGCCATCAACCATTAGAAACCATTTGTTGTACTCACTGGCCAGAATGGTCTTGTACTACATATTTTGTATTTTTGCTTGGAATTTCTGTATCAAGTTGGTGCCTCATCAGCTAACAGTTATCCTAGGGCTGATGAACACAAGGGCCATTTTCTAGAAATAAATACCCGGAGAATCGGTCTCCACACCGGGGCGTAGCCTGGGCTCGTCCACATCCAAGGGAGCAGACGGGAGGCTGCGGGGGCGGCGGAGCTCGCCGGAGCGAAGCTCGCGGCAGCGGCCAGAGCACGGCTTCGAGCGGGAGCGGGCTGTGGGGCACGGGGAGGCCACCTGAGGGGCTCTACGGCACCCTCGTGGCACTAGGAGCACGGTGACGTGCTCGGTTGCGGGCTGCGGTGGCCAGGGCGACGGCGGCGACATGGTCGGCGGCGAGGAGCTACGGCCATGGTGAGGAAAGGGGATACGGCGTGCAGGTGGCTAAACGGAGAGAGGGGAACGGGGCAGGAGCTCACTGCGGTTCCGGTGGCGTCTTCCGCGGGCTCGGGGGAGGACGGACGGCGGCGTGGTGGCGAGGACGACCTCCGGCGGCCGGAGATGAAGACGGCGACGATGGCGACTCTCCAGGGCCTCCCGAGGCGCTTAGCTTGACTGAGAGGTAGCCGGCGATGTGGCGGAGCTTCTGGGTGCAGTGGCAGGGCGAGGGGTGGCTGGTGGCCGCGGTGGTGCTCGTCGGCGGCGGCGGCGCGTTCGGACGCAAGAGAGAAAGCGAGGGAGAGGAGAGGAGAGGACTGGGGGAGAGTGAGAGGGTCCGGTGGGCGCGTGGCATCGTCTGGGCGTTCCAGGGCGGTGAGGAGGACGCCAGGCAGGCAGCTGTGTGCCGGCGCGCACGGCGTCGGGCACTGCTTCCCCTCTGCATACTGGCAAGAGGAGGAAGACGTCTATGCCCGTGGTGGGCTGGGCCAAAACAGGAACGGGCCGGCCAGAGGCGCTAGGCGGCTGTAGGTAAGCGCCAGGTAAGCTTTTCTGTTTTTGTTTCTCTTTTCTATTTTCTGACATTTGTTTTGATTTAGCAAAAATACTAAATCATTTTATTTTCTTATGCCAATTTTTGCAGGAGCTAGTGGTATTATTCCAGAGCTCCTCAACAAATGGCATAATTTTTGGACATATATTATATATATAACATATATATATCCAGTGCAAATAATTATGCATTAATTCCAAATGCCCAAAATAAATATCCGTGAGCTCCTAAAAATATTTGTTTGAATTTTATATCTGACCAATATTTTCAGAGAGCAACATGAACATTTTCTTAGACCCTTTTGGAGCAATTTTTATTTGGGTCATTTCCAGAAATGGTTCTGAGGGTTTCACAAATCCTCATTTCAAAACTAAATGGAATTTAAACATGATGCACACATGACTAGCTAGCCTCGAGCATACCAGAACTAGGGATGTGACAGCTTCCTCGGGAGCGGCCTCACTAGGCCGACTCACGAGGAGGCAGAGAGACCAAGGCAAGGGTACCTCGCGAGGTGCTCGTGACGCAAGCCATGACAATCGAGACCAGGCGGGCGTCGGCCTGTGTAGTGTCCTTGTTTCCTCTTTTGTGCAAAGGGGGCAAGGACAGGCGTGGAGTACCGAGGCATCAGGCAAATGTTACCATTTCAGTGCAACGAGACCAAGACCAGCAGAGCGGCAGGACGGAGGTCACCTTGGAGCCCAAGATAGCGTCATCACCAGTGCCTTTGGCAGCCGAAGACCAACTTTAGTCAGGATAACTTGTACTAGATGTTCCCCTTCCAAATGGCTGTTGTTGGCGCCCTTCCCACTCAATACTTGGGGAGAGGACCAGGGCCTCTATAAATAGGGATAGCCACCACAGTAGAGGGGGGATCAGATCAAGAGGCGATGGAACCCACCCAAGTAGTTCTCCGCACCAGCCCAAGAACACCTCTCGCGAGGCTGTTCTTTCCCTTGTACTGTTCGTCTTCAGCCCTTGAGGCAATCCACCACACCACACACTCGAGTAGGGTACTACACCACAATGGTGGCCCGAACTAGTATAAATCTTGTGTCCCTTGTGCTGTTCATCGTTTAGCTTAGATTCTGAGCGAGGCGTTCAGACGTGTATCGGTAGGGGGAAGATCTTCGCGCGCACCCTTGAGTTCGAACCTCAAGGGTTTTGCTGGAACCCCACATCCAACAATATATATGGTGGACACCCCCAGAGAAGGCAATGGCGATGAGTCAACGGACGATAACCCCTCGGAGAAGCAATCTAAGCATCGGCGTCATAGGGGCTGCTCCAAGCCCTGCCATAGCAAAAATAGCGATACCGGCACAAGAGATAACAATCCGGATGGTGCCGAAGACGAAAACAATAATGCCCAGCCACGCTTCGAGCGGGCCGAGCAAGAGGATGGGCAAGCTAGCCCTAAGGAACAGGTGACAGACGAAGAATCAAAGGACGATAATCACATGCCTCTATCCGAAGACGAAGGGAGCCTTGGCGACGAAGAATTCATCATGCCTGAGGATCCCGTCGAGCAGGAGCACTTCAAACGCCGGCTTATAGCCACTACAAAAAGCCTTAAGAAAAAGCAGCAACAGCTCCAAGCTGATCAAGATCTATTAACTAACAGATGGACCGAGGTCCTGCCAGCCGAGGAATATGGACTCGAGTGCCCCAGCAAAAGCTACCCAAAGCGCAGGCTGCTAACTCAACTTTAGGAGGAGGCTTTAAAGCCCACACTACCAGCACATGAGGCGGCTGACCGGCCACCCCGTGGCCGCGACAAAGCGGCGTACCAGCCCGAAGTCCAGACCGCACCCCACCTCCAATCAAACGATGATACTAAGGCCGGGGCTACACGAAGGACCTGCGAGATGTATTGGAAAACAAAGCAGGAAAGTCAAGATCGATCGACGGATCACAGGGGCACGCCACAAGACGTGACGATGACCATCACGCCGGATACAATAAACCAAATTCCGACTGGGCTGAATACAATAGACTAGATTCATTTGAACTATGTCGGGATTTAGCCCGGCATAGAGGCGCCGCACACCCCCTATGCTTCACTGATGAAGCTATGGATCACGAATTCCCAGAAGGGTTTAAACCCGTAAACATTGAATCATACGATGGCACAACAGACCCTGCGGTATGGATCGAAGATTTTCTTCTCCACATTCACATGGCCCGCGGCGATGACTTACATGCCATAAAGTACCTACCACTTAAGCTCAAAGGACTGGCTCGACATTGGCTGAATAGCCTGCCAGCAAGCTCCATTGGCAGTTGGGAGGATCTGGAAGACGCGTTCCTGGATTACTTCCAGGGCACTTACGTGCGACCACCAGATGCTGATGACTTAAGTCACATAACCCAACAGCCCGGAGAGTTAGCCAGGAAATTCTGAACTCGGTTCCTAACCCAAAATAACCAAATTGTCGACTGTCCGGCTGCTGAAGGTTGCATAACATCCGTGACGAATGGCTCGCCCGACACCTCGGCCAAGAGAAGCCAAAACCCATGGCAGCCCTCATGACACTCATGACCTGCTTTTGCGCGGGCAAGGACAGCTGGCTGGCTCGCACCAACATCACACCCAAAAACTCAGGCGATTCAGACACCAGGGACAGCAACGGCAAGCCACGATGAAATAGATACAAGTGTCGCAACAATGGCGATAACGCCGAAGACACGGCAGTCAATGCCGGATTCAGAGGCTTTAAATCTGGACAGCGGAAAAGGCCATTCAAAAGAAATAGTCTAGGCTCGTCCAGTTTGGACCGCATACTCAATTGTTCATGACAAATTCACGGCACCCCCGATAAACCAGCCAACCACACCAACAGGGAATGTTGGGTGTTTAAACAGGCCGGCAAGTTGAATGTCGAAAACAAGGAAAAGGGATTGCATAGCAACGACGACGAGGAGCCCCGCCGAACACAGGAGGACAGAAGAAATTCCCTTCCCAGGAGAAAACAGTAAATATGATATATGCAACCCATATCCCCAAGCGGGAACGGAAGAATGCACTAAGGGACGTCTATGCGATCGAGCCAGTCGCCCCAAAGTTCAACCCTTGGTCCTCTTGTCCGATCACCTTCGATCGCAGGGACCATCCTACCAGTATCCGTCATGGCAGTTCGGCCGCATTGGTCCTTGACCCCATCATCAATGGATTACATCTCACACGAGTCCTCATGGACGGTGGCAGCAGCCTGAACCTGCTCTACCAGGATACAATGCAAACAATGGGCATCGACCCCTCAAGGATCAAGCCCACAAAAACCACCTTCAAGGGTCATATCCGGTGTGGTGGCTTGTTGTACGGGCTCAATCACACTGGACGTGGTCTTAGGATCTCCGGACAATTTCCGAAGCGAGGAGTTAATTTTCGACATCGTCCCCTTTAGTAGTGAGTATCATGCACTGCTCGGACAAACCGCGTTCGCCAAATTCAATGCATTACCGCATTATGCATACCTCAAGCTCAAAATGCCAGGACCTCGCGAGGTTATTACAGTTAATGGAAACACAGAGCGCTCGCTCCGCACGGAGGAGCACACTGCGGCCCTCGCGGCGGAAGTACAAAACAGCCTTCTTAGGCAAATAGCCAATTTGGCGATAAAGAACCCGGATACCATCAAGCGAGTCCGGAGTACTCCGCAACAGGATCATCTGGCATGTCTGGAGCTTGACTAGCAATCCGGCCTTCGCCCTAGTCCCACTGAAGCAGCGACATTTGTGCCGCGCATACACGACTACACATTTAAAATACCTGGGCATAGGAGGAGGCACAGCCATGACACGGTCCACAATGCGGTTCGACGGCCCCTAGACACACGCATCTTTGCTTCCCTTTTTTATTTCAGGTCCCTATCTTCAAGAGGCTCTTTCTAAAGACCGGCTATCGGAGACATAGCGGGACGGACACACCAGGAGGACAAGAAGCTTTGGCGTACAAGGGAATCCTTAGGTGGTCTCTGATAACAATCGTTATAACTGTTTTACATAGCCGCATACCGCCCGCTCTTGGTCAGGATGTGTCAAACAATCCTATTCTGCTTATCGTATTACTTGTATATGTACGCTTTGACATATCATTTGAATAACAAGGGAAAAAAGTATACAACATCAGCTTGCTATTATGTTTATTTACCCCTTTCCTTTACTGCTTATTTATTATGCCCGTGCATTTTGGCACGACCAGTTTGCCAGGGGCTTCAGTACCCCATAACCTGGCAAGACAAGTCCGAACACTTTCGACAGTGCGGCACCCCGAACTTATAGCACTATATGCATCAGCTCCGAATCATGTCTTGGGTCAATAGTTGGGTTTACCCGGCTCCTATGTTTTGGTACCTTACGTTCCGCTATATCGGCTAAGGTAGCGCTGGGAGAACTACTACGATTGTGTCCCGGTTCTTCCGGACGAGCACCTCAGTAGACAAAGCCAAAAACTGACTATCATGATAAGGCGAGAGCTGGTCGCCGTTCGAGAGGTCTCAAATCCTTAAAGATTTTTTTCCGCTTCAGGCAAGGAATCGTTCTTGTCCGATTCAGGCGTGTATAGCGCAGCGAGTCCGGCCTTTCGGATAATAGGGGCTTTCCCAAAATTTAGAATTATAGACTTCTATGGCTAAGTTGTATAGTCCGATTGCCTCGTTCGTGGCGCTAAACACCTCCTTAAAAGGACCATTTTTTTTGGAAAAGAGTTTTTATATTTATCCTGAACACCCGAGTACTAGTTGCATGGGGGCAGAAGCCGACGACTGGCCAACTCTCAAGATTTTATAAACGGCCGCACAGAAGGTAATATTTTAAATTAGCAAGCGCCATATAGCGCACATGACCTGGTTTTCATATTACACAATGACATGAGTACATTCATTCGAACATTACATCCTTCGTACATTCATCCGCTACAAGGCGGGCACCCTTAATGACATTTTCATAATACTGCTTGGGGTGGCGATGCTCCTTGCCCTTCGGCGGCCCCTCTGTCACCAGCTTCTCAGCGTCCATCTTCCCCCAGTGCACCTTCGCATGGGCCAAGGCCCTGCGTGCACCCTCAATGCAGACGGACCGCTTAACGACTTCAAGCCGCGGACGGCATTCACCATCCGCTTGACAAGGCCGAAGTAGCTGCTGGGAAGGGGCTAGCCAGGCCACAGCCACACTATGAAGTCCTTCATCTCCAGTTCGGCCGCCTTGTGAAGTTCGACTAGTTGCTTCAGCTGGTCACTCAAGGGCATCGGATGTTCGGCCCCAACATATTGGGACCAAAACAGCTTATCTGTCGAGCGCCCCTCCTCAGCCCGGTAGAACTCTGCGGCATCAGAGATGCTGCGCGGCCGATCTACGAATGTTCCTAGAGAGCTCCAAACTCGGGTAAGTAAAAGGAAAGTCTCCCTCACATGCTTGCTTTACATAATGAAAGCCTTACCCACAGCTATCTTCTTGGCCTCCTCAATCTCTTGGAGGGCCTTCTAGGCTTCGGCCTTGGCGTCTACTGTGCTCTAACGGGCATTCGCAAGCTCCGACTCTTGCGTCTTGGAGTCATGCTCCAAGGACTCCAATTTTTTGAAGAAATCCTCGAGCTCTTACTGGACCTCATCAATCCGAGCCTCTTGTTTTTCGTGCTCGGTGCACTCCTTGGCCGCTTTGTTTTTGGCCTCGGACGGTGCCTTCTTAAGGGCCGCCACTTCGGTCGTGGCCCCTAGTAAAATTCATCGTGCTTCCATTAGCATCATTGATTTTTTTCCTTTATATAAAATTCAGACGGGGTATTACTTACCTTTGTTCTCCTCGAGCTGCCTCTTCACGAGGCCGAGCTCTTCTTCGGCCCACCCCAGGTTCTACCTCAGTCCGGAGACCTCCGAAGTGGTAGCAGCGGCGGCCAGTAGCGAGCCTGCTTACTCACATAGACATAATATAATTAGACTCCTGGGAATAATATTTGATCCTCTGTTGGGTTTTTTTTCCCACACACCAAACAGAGAATTAGGGGCTACTGCCTATCCTGTGATACTTTGTCATAATTTAAATTACTTACCTCAAAACCTGTCAGGAGGCTGGCGCAGGCTTTGGTCAATCCGCTTTTGGCGGACTGCACCTTGGCAATCACCGTATTCAAAAGAGTACGGTGTCCTTCATCAAGGGAAGCACTCTGAAGCGCTTCCACCAAGTTATCCGATGCCTCTGGATGGACAGAGGTCATCGGCACAGGCGGCTCGCCCCCATTGGCGGGAAGCTGCCTGCCTGAATTCGGAACCACTGGAGGTTCTGGCGCAGTATCCGGCTGGGGGCCAACCTTGCTGCGGCCCCCCTCATCCGAATCCATGGGGATCTCCCCCCACTCCCCACCCATGAGCTCGGCATTGGGAGTCTCGCCTTGAGGCATCTCCAGGATTACCTACTCATGGCCCGGTATCCTCTGAGATAACACCTCGGTGTCATCAGCGGGCCAGGGAGTCGAAGCCATTGGGAGAGAATAGCTGTTCATCTCCGACGAGCTCAAGGACCCATGCGAGGAGGATAAGTCGATGTGGGCTTTGGACGGACTGCACAAGCAAATCTTGACATAATAAGAAGCCATAAAGCTAAAACATGCAAGAAGTATTCTGGCATACGAATACTTACGACTTCGCCAGGGGCTTTCCCCTGGGTAGCCACTCCTCCTCGCTGTAGGCGGCGGTCGTGGAGTGGTCCGGAAGAAGGGTCCTTCCCTTCTTGGACCCTTCGGCCTCCTCGGAAGGGGCGGCCTTCCTTTTCTTCTCCCCCTCTGTTTGGGGGAGAGGGTTTTCCTCCTCCTCCTCCTCATTGTCATTGGAGGAGTGCGCCTCGGTGTCTTCGGATGATGAGTCCGACACCACCTTGCACCGGAGAGTTTTCCTGGTCCTCGTGGCCTTTTTCTTGGCCTTCTTCTCCGGCACCTCATAGGGCGCAGGAACCGGCATCTCCGTTAGGAGAGCGGTTGCTGGATCTTCAGGCAACGGAGCCGGACAGCCGATCCGCTCTGCCGTTGCCACATACTCCTGTTAAATCAGTACAGTGGCTTAAGTTCCTCCCATGAATATACCGAGGAAAGGCACATCTTGTGAGATGTAGAGTGCTTACCGAGTTGTCGTGGCGCTTGGCGTTGAGTCCGCGGTCCTCGGTGGTGGGAGGAGGAACTTCGCTGGCCTTGAACAACACCTTCCAGACGTCCTTGTGCATCGTGTCAACGAGCTCTTGCACTGTCTGGTGTTGGGCCGCGTCGAACTCCCACAGGTTGAATGCCCGTCTTTGACACGGGAGAATCCGGGGAAATTGCATGACTGGACCACGTTGACCAGCTTGATCTTCTTGGTTATCATATTCTTGATGCGGTTCTGGAGTCCGGTCAGCTCCACGAACACGCCCCAAGCTGGTCCCTTCTTCTTCCAGGAGGTGAGCCGCATGGGGATGCTGGATCAGAATTCGGGGGCCACCACCCAGTTGGCGTCGCGCGGCTCGTTGATGTAGAACCACCCCGATTGCCACCCCTTCACAGTCTCCACAAAGGAGCCTTCGAGCCAGGTGACGCTGTCATCTTGCCCACCATAGCGCCTCCGCATTCCGCATGCTAACCAACCACAATCTTCGGATTCACGTTGAAGGTCTTCAGCCACAGGCCGAAGTGGGGCCTGATATGGAGGAAAGCCTCGCACATGACGATAAACGCCGAGATGTTGAGGATGAATTAGGGGCCAGATCATGAAAATCCAGCCCGTAATAGAACATGAGCCCATGGACAAATGGGTGGAGGGGGAACCCGAGTCCGTGAACGAAGTGGGCGAGGAACACAACCCTCTCGTGGGGTCCCGGTGTCGGAATGATCTGCCCTGCGTCCGGGAGCCGATGTGCGATGTCTGCGGCGAACTATCCGGCCGCCCGAAGCTTCATAATGTCCTCCTTTGTAACAGCGGAGGCCATCCACTTGCCTCGGCTGTGCAGAGAATGTGAGAACTGGGGCGCGAGAGCTCGAGCGTGCGAGAATGAATGAGCAAAGAAGGAAGAGGGCATGGGTGAAAGAGGAGAATCCCTATCTGTTTATAAAGGCGGTAGAAACTGTGCGCCTCTCCACTTGCCCGTTAAAATCGCTTATTTCCCAAGTGCCACGATTGATGGCACGGTTGGATTACCCATACCCGTATTGATGAGAATCCCGTGATAAGGGGACACGATCTCTGCTTCGACAAGACGTGTCAAGGAAACCGTCTCGCATTACGTGCAGTAGCTGGTTGTGAAAACGGTTCCAATAATGACCGAACCGTGGCGTGATGTCATAAAAAGCTGTCAGTAGATTAGATTTGTCGAATATTATACTCTCTACGGTGGTATGTGGAATTTGTTTTCCAGAGCCGAAGACGATCCTTGTGTTCGAAATCTTCTATGGAGTATTCGGAGAAGAACCCGCCTTGCAATGCCAAAGACAATCTGCGCGCCGGACTCATCGTCATTGAAGCCTGGTTCAGGGCTACTGAGGGAGTCCTGGATTAAGGGGTCCTCGGACAGCCAGACTATATACTTTGGCCAGACTGTTGGACTATGAAGATACAAGATTGAAGACTTCGTGCCGTGTCCAGATGGGACTCTCCTTTGCGTGGAAGGCAAGCTTGGCAATTCGGATATGTAGATTTCCTTCTCTGTAACTGACTCTGTGTAACCCTAGCCCCCTCCGGTGTCTATATAAACCAGAGGGTTTAGTCCGTAGGACAAGAACAATCATAATCATAGGCTAGCTTCTAGGGTTTAGCCTCTACGATCTCGTGGTAGATCAACTCTTGTAATACTCATATCATCAAGATCAATCAAGCAGGAAGTAGGGTATTACCTCCATCGAGAGGGCCCGAACCTGGGTAAAACATCGTGTCCCCTGCCTCCTGTTACCATTATCCTTAGAAGCACAGTTCTGGATCCCCTATCCGAGATCCGCCGGTTTTGACACCGACAGCCGTGGGCCAGTAAAAACCTTAGCAGAAAGCTTTTCCATCCAAGGCCGTTGATCCAATATGGGAGCCGCACATGCCTATATATCTCTGCCAACAGTTCCTTCCCCTCTTGCCAGCAAATTCACTTCAATTTCACACTGATGGGCCTCCTTCTGTATAGCATGTTCTCGATGAACTGATACATACTGGCCCTCTGGGCTACTCTTCTAGCTTCTTCTTGCTCTTCGGGAAGTTCTCCTGCTTGGAGGTAATGGACTATGTGCCGAGCCGTTGGAGCCTGAGGCTCGACAACAAGTATCAGTAGCACCTCCTCGTTCGTGGGAGAGCATGCCTCAACCTTAAGGACTGGTAGTTCGGCGGGAGGGTGCTGCTCACCGAGCGAAGTAGAGTTGTTCCCGCCAACGTCTCTATTGGGGGGCTTCGGGTAGCTCTGCCGGGAGAGGCTTCTCAGAGTCCAGTTTCCTCCTCTTTCTGGCCATTGTTGTCGGGGATACGGAGGGTTGAGTCAGATGGAGAACAAAAGTTCCTAGTTCCATATGGATCTTTTGCACAGCACATTCAGATGGTCATCACTGCTATTTTCTGCACGTGGTGCGTGCTCTGTTTGCAATCCATCAAAATGCTCCTCCAACGTTCCCACTTCCTCTGCATATGCCTCCATCTATGGGCTTTGATAATCCTTGTTCACCTGCCTCCACAAGTTGTGAGTCTCCACGAATGATCAACTTCTTGATTCCCAATTATGTTGTGATCCTGAGCACGGCAAGGAGTCCTTGATATTCTGCAGTGTTGTTGATAGCCTTCTCTCGGGGGAAATGCATTTGGACCACATACTTGAGGTGCTCTCCAGTGGGTGTGACGAGGAACACGCCAGCTCCCACACCTTGTAGTGAGAAAGCACCATCAAAGTACATGATCCATTCATGGGGGTCCTCCTTGCCTGGGATAACTATTTCCAGCATCTCTTCGTATTGGGTAGGTGTCCACTCCGCAATAAACTCAGCTAGTACTCTGCTCTGAATAGTTGACATGCTCTCAAACTTCAAACCAAAGCTTGATAACTCCAAAGCCCATTTCACTATTCTGCTAGTGCCTTAGGGTTCCTCTGTATGTGTTGCAAGGGGAAGCGGGTGACAACCGTGATCTCGTGGGCTTGGAAGTAGTGACGCAGTTTCCTTGAGGCCATGATGAGGCCAAAGATTAATTTTTACATGCCAGAATACCTTGATCTAGCCCCCTGCAGTAGGGAGCTAACAAAGTACACTGGCCCCTGCACCACCTTCTTCCTTGCCGTGATCCTGGAATTTTCTCCATTGCCCCGCTCGTCTTTGTCCTGATCTGCATCTGACCTTGCCGGAATGGGTTCACTTTCCTCTTCGGAGGGGACAGTACCGCGAGAGCTCCTTCATCTACTTCCCGCTGCGCCACCAGTGCTGCACTAACCACATTATTGGTTGCCGCTAGGTATAGCAGCAATGGTTCTTGTGGTTTAAGAGCGACTAAGGTGGGGACAGAGGAAAGATAGGTCTTCAAATCTTGCAGTGCAGCTTCTACCTTCGGGGTCCACTCCATGGGCCCTGCCTTCTTCAAGATTTTGAAGAACGGCAAGGCGCGCTTGGCAGACTTGGAAATGAACCTGCTTAGCGCAGCAACACATCTAGTCAAACACCTCACATCTTTAACTGTCTTGGGTGCTTGAATCTGCTCGATCCCCTTGATCTTGTCGGGGTTGGCCTCTATGCTCGGTGGGACACGAAGAAGACAAGTAGCTTGCCGAAAGGAACTCCAAACAGACACTTCTCTGGGTTTAGCTTCAAGTTGATCTTTCCCAGATTTACAAAGGTCTCTTCCATGTCCTGAATGAGACTTGATTTGTCCTTGGTTTTGGCCACTATGTCATTCATGTAAGCTTCAATATTCCTATGCAGCTGGGACTCAAAACCAATTTGCACTGCTCTTGCAAAAGTGGATCCAGCATTGTTTAACCCAAAGGGCATCCATACAAAGCAGTACATGCCACATGGGGTTATGAACAAGGTCTTCTCTTCGTCCTCCTTGGACATGAAAATCTGGTGGTACCCGGAGTAGGTATCCAAGAAGGAAAGAAGATCACACCCAGAGGTGGAATCCATGATCTGGTCGATGCGCGGCAAGGGGAATGGGTCCTCCGGGCATGCTTTATTCAGATCTATGAAATCTATGCAAAGCCTCCACTTCCCATTCGCCTTGCGCACTACCACCGGATTTGCCAACCACGTTGTGATGCAATACTCCTTTGACCAAACCAGTTGCCTCAAGTTTCTTGATCTCATCGGCAATGAACTGCTACTGCTCCAAGGATTGCTACCGGACCTTCTGCTTGATGGGTTGCGCATGAGCAACAAGGTGGTGCTCGATTACCTTTCTGGGAACACCGGGAATCTCAGATGGTTGCCAAGCAGACACATTGACATTTGCCCGCAGGAAGGACATGAGCGTGCTTTCCTATTTGTCGTCAAGGGTGGAGCTGATAGTAATGTACCATCAGCGCCAACCAGCCCTGTCGGGACCTTCTTCACAGCGGGTGTAGCAACCTTGGATCTCTTGCTAGTGGAACTCTCCGGCAAGTCATCGAGTGAAGCGCACTCCGGAGAGGCGTGCTTCCCGGATTCCTTGCTGGTATCCTTGCTAGCTTTTCCCCTTGTTTGTTTTCCTTGGTAGGGACTGCGGCTTCCGCGGCCTCGGCAGCAATCGCATCCTGGTACATCTTGTCCACACATATTATTGCGTCTTTCTTGTCTGATGGGATAGAAATAACGCCCATTGGTCCTGGCATCTCCATGGTGTTGTAGGATTAGTGGGATGCTGCCATGAACTTCACCAGGGCAGGTCGTCCAAGTATCCCATTGTATGGCAACGGAAGCTCAACCACATCAAACACAATCTTCTCAATCCAATAGTTCAATTCTCCTCCAAATGTCACTTGCAGCGTGATCTTCCCCTTTGAACGACTCCTGCCGGGGTTGATTCCTTGAAACGTGCTAATAACCTCGAGCTCTTCATCTGTGATTTGTAGCTTGCTGACTACTTTGGGGGAAATCAGATTCAACCCGGCCCCATCAACCAATATCTCTGTAACATTGAGGTTGTGGATTGTTGGTGATACTAGCAACGGCAAGCACCCTACCGCAGTGGTGCGGTCCGGGTGATCCTCTGCATCAAAGATGGCGGGCGTGCGAGACCATTTGAGTGGTTTCTGTGGATCTGCTGCTGGCTCCATAGCATTGACCTCATGCGCCCATTGTTTCAGCTCGTGGTGAGAGGAGTGCAAAGATGCACCCCCGTCAATGCACAAGGCATAAGTGGCTTTCTAAAACTCTTGCTCGCTGGTTTTCTTTTCATCCCCTTCATCACTTTCGTCACCTCATTCCTTCTTCTCATGACCTCTAGCAAGTTTCCCTTGATGTTGAGGGACCTTGCCGGGGCAGCCTCCTCGGTCGCCTCGGCCCTTCCTGCCAATGCCATCTTGGTCTCTCTCCTTGTCACGCTTCCTGTACTCAGCTCTATGCTTCTTAATGAGTTTATCGACTTGATGACACTCTTGGAGATCATGGCCCTTGATCTGATGGATCTTGTAGTATGACCCGTCTGCCTTCACAGCCTTCTCGGTAGTCGCAACTTCCCAGCAGTCAGTGCACGCGGCAACTTCCTTGTCGGGGGCCTCAGTCTTGGCCTTATTGCCAGTACTAGGAGTGCTTGATACTTCAACAACCAGCACTCCTCTATCCTTGTGCTTCTTGTTGCATTTCTTGTTCTTCTTCTAGCTGGCAGCATCGTCATCATCATCTAAGTCAACATCGATGCCATCCTCTTCTGCGGGGAGATGCCTCCCCTCCTCTGTACGGGCAAACTTATCTACCAACGTGTAAAGCTCATTCACAGTCTTGTTTAATCGGACGTTCATCTTGGAACGTATCCTGTAGTTGCGTACGTTAGAATGGAATGCAGCAATCACAGCTGTCAGTGGATATCTAGAATGTTCATGTGCACCCGGCTAAACCTCTACATGTACTTCAGCAAACTCTCCTCTTCCTTTTGTGGAAGGAGCTGCAAATTTCCGGGCCGCAATGGTTCTTGATGGCCACAGGTGAAGGCACGACGCAGGTCAGCCCAAGTCGAGATGGAGTTCTCTGGAAAGTGCATCAGCCACGACCTCATGTTTGGCTTGAGTGCCAAAGGGAAGTAGTTGGCGAATACCTTCTCATCTCTTCCTCTAGCGGCTTGAACAGTGATGATGTAGATGCTCAAGAACTCTGCCGGGTTCAGTCTCCCATCATACTTTTCTAGTATCTTTGGCTTGAACGTACGGGCAGATGGCCAACAGACTTGCTGGAGCTCGTGATTGAAGGAAGGACACCCAACCTCGAAAGGCAGGTATCTGTCTCCACTGGTGCGGGCTCGTCGACGTCGGGGCTATTGCGTCTATCAGACTAGCGGCGGGTTTCGTGATGCTGTTCTATGGTGACGCACGCGTCTTCCCTCCTCCTTTTTTCTAGGACATGTCGCTGATCTTGACGGGCTCGAGGATTAGATGAAGCCATTGACACCTCGTCCAGTTCTTGGTCACGAGCTCTGGCCGCGGCCCCCATGCTGGCTGTCGTGGGGGGGGGGGGCTGCACCATAGGATTGGCCCCTTCAGCACGGCCAGCGGCTCGGGCTGTTGTTGTTTTCTGCGGATGTTGTGGCTGATCCGCCCGCTGTGATCCTCCCACCTCAGCGTAACCAATCAAACTTTGAATGGTGGCTCTCCATTCATCCATTTGATCGGCTGCTGGTGGCAATCTCAACAGGAGCTGGGATCGCGCCATGGCTTCCAAAGCAGTACCTGGCATGGATGACGACGTAGAGCGCGATGTCACCCGACTCCTGATGGTACCGATTGTGGTGGCGCCGTGCTTTCGTCGCCGCAAGCCAGTCGCCATGGCGGCGTGACGACGAGAAGGGTGCGGCTAGGGATCAACGACCCCATTCGACGCTTCTTCTTGATTGCCTTAACCTGGGGAAGGCGCGTGCCCCATAGCCGCGCCCACAGCAGGGGCAGCTAGGGGGTTGCGATACGCGCCAGAATGGCTGCCACCGCTGCGGCTGCGCCCTTCAGCGAGGTGGAGAGGCAGAGACAGAACTTTCTCCCCACGTGTGCCTTGTAGAGCATGACTGTTTGGGTGTTGCTAATCTTGTCCTCCTTCGACGCCTCCTGCTCCTACCTTGGCCGCAAGGGGGACGATGATGGTGCCGCCCACGCTGGTCGCGTTCCCGGCAACGTCCGCGTCCCCCAATGACACCACAACTCCCACGGGATCAGCGGATGCATGCGAGGGGGCCTTCTAGGTGGAAGGGTGGGCTGCTGTGCCGGACTTTTTCTTGGGCGCCATGGATGGCGAAGCCATCAATGAAGAAGATGGTGATGAAAATCGATGCGCTCCTTACGACCACGGATTCACGCAAGAGCTCCCCCCTACCTGGCGCACCAAAGATATCATGGTTCAATACAATCACCTATGAGGCCATCGGCCCCTTGTGGTTCGGCAAGGGGGAAGGGCATGTTGCACAAAGAGCGGAGGCCATAGAACAGCACGGCAGAAGTGACACAGACAGTTCTTACCCAGGTTTGGGCCGGCGTGAGGCATAAAACCCTACTCCTGCTTTGGTGGAGTGATGAGAGGAGCGTGGTGGAGACGCAATGCTCAAGCCCGGCAAGGTCGCCTTGGGATGAGAGTAGCTACGTGCGTATGAGTGTACAGAGGTCTTATCCATTCTAAGGTTGCCTCGGCCCTCCTTTTATAGGTCAAGGGGTACCACAATGGCAAAACACTCATTTTCTAGTGATTAGATAGCTACAGTGGTATCATACCTAACTCTGCAGACAGGACAAGGTGCATTCAATGCACCGCTTAGTGTCACGTCATGGTGTAGCCCGGCAAGCCTTGCCGTGCTATTCAACCACCTTCTCACCTGCCTGCGTGACACGCCTCTAGATGGGTGTCATTTAGGGGTTATCTTCCTCAGAAATGGCTACCACATGCCGAATGACAGCCATTTAATCACTTGGGGGCTCGACACCGCATCGGTAGGTGACTTGCGTTGCTATGAGGTGGAGAGATGGAGCCTTGGTGGGGAAGCAGGCCACTAGCATCCCGGCAACCCTTGCCGGGGAGGTCTTGTGACTTGCCTTTGGGGTGGCCTCGACCTTGCAAGACTCTCCTGCCCGGCAAGAGAGGTTTTCCCCCTTAGTGATATCTTGCTTCTTCGGCTTGTCTTGGTCATCTTGATCCGCCCTTTGATTTCTCAAAGAGCTATCTTTTCTTCTTGCCCTTGTCTTGGACGTTGTAACCTTACCCTTGAGCCTATGTATAGTCCTGGTAACATACACTAGGGTTTGTTGCACCGACAACAAGTTGGGACCATGATCTGTTATGATGTTTTCCATGTGCCATCCATCAACTTCCACCTTATCTTGACTGTTGAATCACAATAGTCATTCGACTATGGCCGTTCGATCGGATTTACTCGATGCGGTTATTTCCCCTCGCATATAAATACCGCATCGCCACCACTCCCTCATCCACTTCTTCTCCTCTTAGCCACCATCTCCTCCTAAGCCCTACCACACTACTCCTCCTAGAGCTCGACGCTATCGATCCCTTTGTCGTTTTCTTGCCGGAAAGAGGTCGCCGGAATCATTCATCGCTACCACGGGCCATCTTCATCTCCGCGCCGCTATAGTCGCTGCACATCACCAAGTTAAGGTATGTGTAGTACAAACTCGCACCTCCAATCCTTATTGTTCGAGTTCGTCCGCGGAAGAAATTACTTATATTTACCGCATCTCTCAGATCTTTACTGCTAGGTAACTTGTGTGGATGTAGTTTGTAGTTGTCCTTCGCATCCAAAAAAATCAGACCTAGGGTTTGTTTTATGTCTCGTACGAATGGAATGCTTAGCACGCTGACTAGTATATTCTTCCAACCTACTAGTTCATTCTACACATTTCTTTCATTTGAAACATTTCTCGAAGTCTGCATCTAATTCTTCTTCAAAACATTTTCGTTCGCAAAATCTTCATTATGAGCATTCGTAACCCTGTCCCCATTTTCCCTCGCATCTATCCTTATTCACAGATGTATACAATCAGTTGAGGATTTTGCTCGACCAATGAGCATGGCTGATGGAGAAGATGTTATCTCGGGTACAACATATGAGTCCAAAGATCCGAATGCAAAGGGCCCAATGGTAGGCCCATCAACTAGCAAGAGAAAAAGAAATGAGAAAAATGCTGACGAGCAAGAAGAAGATGCTCTGAAGAAGAAGAAGGGTGGCAGACAACCATATACAGTACAGCAGAATACATCTCTCATGATCGGTATGACACTGTTCCCGGAGAAACAAAGCATAACAGAGACAAGCTTCTCCAATGGATTTGACGTCACTGTGTGCGTAAGTGGTTCACTTATGAAATGGTTCATCCTCAGTTCACGCAGAACTTTGCATTTCATCCTCTATGGGGCGAGTGTCGTGAAATTGGTCTCAGCAGACCAAGTGATCCCCAGAAGAGACCGCCACCACCACCACCAAATGCTCATGAGCCCTCCCTTCTCATACATGATATCGAGAAGAAAAAGGCTGAAGGAAAATCTGAAGGTCGCTCCAAACGCAAACATGATCCCAGTGCAAAGCGAAAGAGTGCACCGAAGAATAGGTCGGCTGAACCAACTGATAAACATGTCAAAAGTAATTCTTGTAATAAAGATTATCCTCCACTTACAAAGGATGAAGTTGAAGCTACTCTCAACAAGCAAGTGAATATCACTACCTCAACGGTGTTGCCTGATCTTCGGGTTCGTAAGGTTTCAATAGCACCATCGAAGAAGATCATGATAACCCACAAGACTAGGGGATCGCAACAGCTTTCGAGGGTAGAGTATTCAGCCCAAATTTATTGATTCGACACAAGGGGAGCCAAAGAATATTCTCAAGTATTAGCAGCTGAGTTGTCAATTCGACCACACCTAAAAGACTTAATATCTGCAGCAAAGTATTTAGTAGCAAAGTAGTATGGAAGTAACGGTAACTGTGGCAAAGGTAACAATAGCCTTTTAAATCTCATCCAACCCATCACCGTCTAGCAAGCCTACAATGGGATTACTCACGCACGATGGTTAGCATCATGAAATTGGTGATGGAGGATGGTTGATGATGACGATGGCGACGGATTCCCATCTCTGGAGCCCCGAACGGACTCTAGATCGGCCCTCCCGAGGAAGAACAGGGCTTGGCGGCGGCTCCGTATTGTAAAACGCGATGAATCCTTGTCTCTGATTATTTTTCTCCCTGAACGTGAATATATGGAGTTGGAGTGGAGGTCGGTGGAGGTCCAGGGGGGCACAAGGCAGGGGGCGTGCCCAGGGGGTAGGGCGCGCCCCCCACCCTCGTGGCTAGGGTGTGGGCCCCCTTCGGTTGATTCTTTCGCCAGTATTTATTATTAATTCCAAAAAGTGCCTCCGTTAAGTTTCAAGTCATTCCGAGAACTTTTATTTCTGCACAAAAATAACACCATGGCAATTCTGCTGAAAACAGCGTCAGTCAGAGTTAGTTCCATTCAAATCATGCAAATTAGAGTCCAAAACAAGGGCAAAAAGTTTGGAAAAGTATATACGTTGAAGACGTATAAACTCCCCCATGCTTAACCCATTGCTTGTCCTCAAGCAATTCAGTTGATAAACTGAAAGTGATAAAGAAAAACTTTTACAAACTCTGTTTGATATTGTTGTTGCAAATATGTAAAGCCAGCATTCAAGTTTTCAGCAAATATTATGAACTAACCACCTTCACAATAACATTTCCTGGCGCCCCGGCTCAGAGCAACCGGTTTACCTTGCATTGCCAGCCCAGAGATCAAGTCTTCTGGCAATACACAACAACATGGTACAGAAACAACCGCTTTATTGATGCTGGCGGATTACATAGGTCTGGTATTACATCGAGATTCTAGGCCAAGCGGCACACACAGTGCTGCTGGACAGTATGTACATTTTTAATGAACATGACGGGGCCTCGATCACACGAGCTACGCGGTAGCGGAAGAACGACGTAGTGGAACTCCATAGCACAGGGACACCAACGTGAACACGGCCTAGACACGAGATGCGCTCTGATGCGAATTGACTTGCCTGAAATCTGGCATAACACGCCAGGTCAATACATTGAATGTACTTGCAAGCTCACAACAAACATAAGCACGATGACAAACAATATCATGATATTTAATCACATTAATACAATGCAAAACTACTACCGAAGGAAAACAAACGTTTCATGCAATGAGTCCCACAGACTCGCTTATCAGACGGTTACCTCGTAACCAAATGGAGACCATACCTGGGTCATACCTGAAACCAATCACTCATGAACACCTCAAGTTTTCATGCTTCGCCATGAACCGATGCATCACAACACTCACTTAGCTTGCAAGATTTATTAGAAAGGTTGATCCATGGTGTGACTTACTTCCGAGTTATGCCCATAACCATGGACGCGGTTATCGATAGATTAATTACACTCTGCAGAGGTAACGCACTTTACCCACACTACAAAACACCTAGCCTTGCATTCCCATTCGGGTGGACCAAAGCATTCTGACGAAACCCTCCCTTTGTCATGCACTCTCCCCGGCCACTCCAACCAACTCCCCCTTAGGGCTAGGTCTTTGGTGGCCCCGTGTCTACCAAAGACACCAACGGCCACCATCGTGGCAAAACGGTCCCAAACAGGGACAAGGTACCATGAAAACAAAAACGAGCACACGAGGTTATGTCTGCCTACCGGGCCAGGGTATGCACACCCATAACCTTCCCTCGCGGGAGGCACCGGTGAGAGCCAGAACAAAGGACCGAATCAAGACCTTCCCATAAGGTAAATGTGGTCGCACTGAATCAAAAACCCGTTTCAGTGGCACCATGATGTGATCAACATCATATTAAAGTTGAACTTATTCAAGTTTAGCTTTGATAAAAACTTTTTATCATCAACATGATATACCCCAAAAAGAATCATGCAACTATTCGTCATGCAAAGCAAACAACTCATATTCATGGATCAAACTTAGCAACATATACATCTTGCAATACTTAGAACCAAAACTTCTCTGGTTATAACTCATTTTTGTTTATCAAGCAATATTTTTATTTGTTCTTTATTTAAATGAAACTATCACTAGTAAAATAACTACCATTAATTTTCATAGCAATAAGCATAGTGCAAAATATTACTCTACTTAGCCAAACAAGTTCATGTATTCAACCAGTAACTAAAACAAGCATAACAAGCATGGTAAAGTAACTAGAAATTAACCAAAGTTATTTATCAAATTTTAATTGCAAATAAGAACTCATATTCAAGTAGAAAATCATAGATATTGAAATAACACCATCCAAATGCTGGTGTGGCTTGCCTTAGTGTAGAGGAGGATCACACCCCTCTTGGTTTGCTTCAAGACAAGCTTCTCCTTCTGAAAAAGAATTTAAACCACAAAAAAATTTGTTAAAACACATTCTGAAAATCACCAGAAATTCTAGGCAGCAAGAAAAAATCCACCTTTTGATGTGCTGCTAGAGCTTTCTGAAACAAATACAATGCAAATAGAATCAAATCATTTGGACTTATGGTTTAGAAATGGTGGCTGGTCAAAGTTCAGTCAAATTTCTGAATAATATTTAAATTAAAAACAAATCCTGGGGGTGACGTCGAAAGCATAAAACAGAAATATGCCTCCACTCGTACCGCTTCGGGCGTGAGTGGTGAGACCGACAGGTGGGTCCCGCGTGTTAGGAGAGAGAGGGGGTGCACGAGATTAGAGAGAGGCGGTGCTTCGCCGGAGCTCACGCCAGCGACGAGGGGGTTTGGGGCTAGGCAAGAGGGATAGGATTGAAGCGGGGCTCGAGGCGCACCTTCCCGTACCCGTGGCTTAGCGAGAGGTGGACGGAGCTGCTCGCAGTTGAGCTCGCAAGCTACAGTGGCGGACGGGTTTCGCTGGAGAGGTTGAAGATGATGGCTAGAGGCGGCTCCAACGGCTCAGTGGTTTCCAGGCAGCACCAGCAGATCCCCAATGCCCCGCCCAAGTAGCTGCTTGAGCTTGAGAGGCACCGGAGTGCGGCGGCTAGACTGCGGGGATCGCCGGAGTCCTCTGGTCGGGGCGACGGCCAGAGGCCTGCCAGACCGAGCTTCTGCTTGTCTACGTGTTCGTGGAGGTGGTGTGGAGTGGTGCTTGGCTAGGATTCGAGGCGGGGACCGCTATATGTAGCCGCAGCAAGGGGGGAAGCGTGTCGCTGCCAGAGCTCTCTGGACATGCGGTGAACGGCGACGAGAAGCTCCAAGGCGGGGGGGGGGGGACGCTCAGTGTCAATGCAGGAGCTTGCCCATGCTCGCGGACAAGCACAGGAGGCGGTTGGGGAAGCAGACAAGCGCACGCGCAAACTGTGGCGTTTTGGCTGCGACGCGTCCGGGCTTGCCGCGGCGGATCCGACGGCGGCGAGCGCCAGAGAGCGGTCAAGGGTGATGGGTCGGGGCTTGTGGCGCGGTGCGGCAGACGGCTGCGAGCGCTAGAACGAGCACGTGCAAAACAGAGAGCAAGGCATCAACCAGAACGTGTCAATATGCTGCCAAGCGCCGTGTCCACGCACGATCACCAAGCTGGCATGGTCAAAACAACGCCCAGGAGTGGCCGAACCTTGTCTACACGCTCGATCGTGCAGTGTTTAGTCTAGGAGTGGTGATGGCTCATGCCCAGGCCGCCCAGACTTGACTCCACTAAGCTGACAAGTTTGGCCACCTTCTAGAAGGCCATTAGGGCTGATCTCCTGGGGTTTAGGGTTTCTTCAGAGGGTGTTTAAGCTCAAGAAAGATCAAGGCTAAAAGCTCAAGGAAAATGTACTTGCTGTACAAAGTGCATTTCTAGTCCAAAAGTGAACAAATTTTCTACAAAAAAAATATTACAAAAAGTGGTGCAATATTTTTGCATGGGAAGGTGTGCCAGGGTGCTAAGACTATTTGGGAATTATCTCAGATTTTCCTGAGCAAGAAAATTTGAGGTTTCTTTGGAGCACGAGTTTCTGAAGTGAGTTTCAGAGAGAGAAATGAATATTTTTCTTTTATGAAAAATATTCATTTGATTATTTTGAGGATTGATCAGAGAAATAAAGAAGATAGGTCACTTGGGTGAATGTCAAGGATATGCCCAAGTTCCAAGTCCATTTGAAATGATTCAAACTCCAATTCAAATCAGGGTAAAAACCACGATAAAAACCAAGTCCGGAAAAGAGAGAGAAGGCAAGTCCGGAAAAAGAGTGAAGGCAAAATCCAGGTTCTCACAAACCTCCGCCACTTAAGATGAATCTCGTCCTCGACATTCAGTTGCTTGGAAAAACCATTCTAAGTATGCAGTCCTTAAAAATTCCTCCCTTTCCCAGGTCGCTTCCGCTTCAGTGTGGTTCTCCCACTAAACCTTGTAAAACCTTATTTCTTTGTTGCGAGTGACCCTTCCTGTCTGATCCAATATTCTGATTGGCTTTTCCTCATAAGTCAAATCCTTAGCCAATTCTATCTCTGCCATATCAGTCCTTTTCTCCGGTGGCGAGATACATCTTCTTAGCTATGATATGTGAAACAAGTTGTGTACTTCTGACAGTTCCGGTGGCAATTCCAACTGATATACAACCGTACTGACTCTGGCCACGACGGGAAATGGACCGATATATCTGGGTGCCAACTTTCCACGGGTCTGAAACCTCTTGACTCCTTTCATAGGGGTGACTCGAAGATATACGTGTTCTCCGGGTTCGAAGTTGATCCGATGATGTTTGGCATCATAGTAGCTCTTCTGTCGAGATTTGGCCAATTGCAGTCTATCACGGATTTCATTGACTCGCTTCTCTACTTCGAGCATTAAATCAGTCCCAAAAATGCGGCTGTCTCCGGTTTGAGACCAGTTTAATGGAGTGCGGCATTTCCGGCCATACAGGGCTTCATAGGGTGACATCTTTAAGCTGGCCTGGAAACTGTTGTTGTAGGAAAACTCGGCGTAGGGCAGACAGTCTTCCCACTTGGTTCCTTGGGCCAATGTACATGCCCTGAGCATATCTTCGAGTATTTGATTTACTTGTTCAGTCTGTCCATCTGTCTGAGGATGATAGGCCATGTTGTACTTCAAAGCGGTCCCCGAGGCTTGATGTAGTCGGGACCAAAATGCCAAGGTGAAGAGAGATCCCCTGTCGAAGGTGATAGTCTTGGGTACTCCGTGCAGACTGACGATTCTTGACACATACAGCTGGGCGAGTTGATTTGCATGACATGTGGTCCGGATAGGAAGAAAGTGTGCCACCTTTGTTAAGGTGTCCACTATGACGCATATTGCGTCGTTTCCTCGATGAGACCTTGGTAGTACGGTGATGAAGTCCATGCAGATGTCATCCCATTTCCATTGGGATACTGGCAGAGGTTGGAGGAGTCCGGCGGGTTTTTCGTTTTCTGCCTTTACCTTATTGCATATGTCGCAACAGGCCACAAAGTATGCGATGTCTTTCTTCATTCCATCCCACCAAAATACCTGACGAAGGTCCTCATACATTTTGGTACCACCGGGATGAATTGAGTATGGTGCTTCATGCGCTTCTGCCAATATCTTCTTCTTCAGACTTTCTTGGTTGGGTACACAGAGTCTTCCTCGGAACCTTAGCAAACCTTGCTGATCCATAGAGAAGTCTGGTGCACGCCCTTGGTGCATCTTCTGAACTAACATCTTATCATTCGCTTGAGCGCTGCGGATTTCTTCATCGAGAGTAGGGCAACTTCCAATATATTGGCAAGACGGGCATTGATTACCAAATTTAGCTGCATGATTTCTTCATAAAGCTCCGGAGGCAAGGAATCAGTTAGAGCATTAAGGTTGGCTGGTTTGCAGCTGAGGGCGTCAGCCACCACATTAGCTTTGCCCGGGTGATAATTTATCCCGAGGTCGTAGTCATTAACCAATTTGAGCCATCTTCGCTATCGAAGGTTCAAATCGGGCTGAGTGAATATATACTTGAGACTCTTATGATTGGTGAATATCTGGCACTTCTTTCAAAATCAGATAGTGTCTCCAGATCTTCAAAACTGCACCAACGCGGCCAATTCCAAATCATGAGTAGGGTAGTTTCCTTCGTGTTGCCGCAGCTGTCGAGATGCATATGCCACCACTTTGCCATCTTGCATGAGTAAGCACCCCAGTCCTCTTCTAGATGCGTCGCAGTAGACATCAAAACTGCGGTAGATATCTAGAAGAGTCAATACTGGTGCCGATGTCATCCTGATTTTTAACTCATTGAAACTCCGCTCGCATTCCTCAGTCCATACGAACTTCTTATCCTTCTTCAGAAGCTCAGTCATAGGCTTGGCGATCTTCGAGAAGCCTTCGATAAAACGGCGATAATATCCGGCTAGTCCAAGGAAACTCCGGATTTCTGAGACTGTGGTGGGTGCGGACCAATCAAGTACATCCTTCATCTTGCTTGGGTCCACTGATATTCCTTCTGCCGAGAGGACATGCCCGAGGTATCCCACTTGTTGGAGCCAAAACTCACATTTGCTGAATTTGGCATAAAGCTGATGGTCGCGAAGCCTTTGCAGAACTGCTCGAAGATGCTCCTTGTGTTCATCCTTGCTCTTGGAGTAAATGAGGATGTCATCAATGAATACCACCACAAATTTATCCAAGAAGTCCATAAACACCTTGTTCATCATATGCATAAAGAATGCAGGAGCGTTGGTGAGGTCGAAGGACATAACGGTGTACTCATAAAGACCGTATGGAGGGGTGAATGCGGTCTTAGGAATATCTTCCTTCTTTATCTTGAGTTGATGATATCCAGTCCTCAAATCAATTTTTGAGAATACTTTGGCCCCACTAAGTTGATCAAACAGATCATCGATCCTCGGCAGTGGATACTTGTTTTTGATGGTGACGTCATTCAGCTGTCGGTAGTCTACACACATTCGTAGGCTGCCATCCTTTTTGTCCACGAAGATTGCTGGTGATCCCCATGGTGAAGAGCTTGGACGAATGTATCATTTCTGCAGCATCTCATCCAGTTGTTTCTTCAATTCCACCAATTCTGAGGAAGGCATCCGATAATATTTCTTATGTATCAAAGTGGTTCCAGGCACCAAGTCCATTGCGAACTCCAATTCTCGGTCTGGTGGCATGCCTGGTAATTCTTCAGGAAAGACGTTTGGATACTCACTGACCACAGGAATTAATTCCACTTCTTCTACCACTACTGCGAAAACCAAATCTTTCGTCGGTATGCGCTTGCAGGCATAAAAACTTGTGGTATGACCTTCCATATTTTTCAGGGTAACTTCTCTGGTCGCACAACTGATGCAGACTTGATATTGAGTTAACCAATTCATGCCCAGAATGACGTCCAATTTGTTGGAATTGATGATTATCAACGAGGTTGGAAACTTGACACCCTTGATGTCAATTTCCAAATTTCGGCAGACGAGATTACTTCTGAGTAGAGATCTCAGGGATTGTACCAGCATGTGCTTTCCCAAAATCGAGCAAGGAAAATTGTTTTGGGAAGCAAAACTCCGCGATATGAAAGAGTAGGAAGCCCCAGAGTCAAATAAAATTATAGCGGGTATGTCATTAACAAGAAACATACCAATGACGACTTCTGGGTCCTCTTGAGCTCTGTCTGCGGAGATGTGATCAATTTTCCCTTGAATCATATCTGGGCGGGAATACGGCTCCATGTAGTTGACTTGCGGCTGGAAGGGAGCTACATGCTTGTTGTTCTTGGGACACTGTCTGGCGTAGTGTCTGATTTGACCACAATTGAAACATGAATTGTTGCGCTGACATTCTTCACGCACCGGGCTGGTCACGACATTCTTGACTTCTTGACATTCTGCAGCAAATTTGGTTTGTACTCCACCTGAGTCTGTTGCCAAGAACGAGCCTTTTGCACTGGTTGCATATCCTTGTTTGGCTTGAATTTGCGCTTGTGGTCGTTAACAGCTGGCTTGTGGTCGTGTAGGAGCTTGTGTTCCCTTTCGGCGATGAGGGCCTTGTTCATTAGCGTCAGGAAGTCTGGGAAATCAAACATGCTAAGAATGCACCTGAGATGCTGAGTCAGGCCTCCAAGGAACCGGTTGATCTTCCGCTCTTCTATGGCAACATCATGGAGAGAATAGCGGGCCAAATGGTTAAACTTGTTTAGGTACTCGTTGACGGTCATGCTGCCTTCAGTGAGAGCGAGGAATTCGCGCTGCTTGATTTTCATAACTCCGGTGGGAGTATGATACTTGCGGAATTGTTCCTTGAATTTTTCCCAAGTAATTTCCTCATCCGCAGGCCATATTGCCTTGGCATTATCCCACCATATCGCGGTAGCTCCTTCGAGATAATGCATTTCGAAGGGAACCTTGTTTCCTTCTTCAGTGCGAGCAATCTCTAGTTTCCTCTCCATAGTCCTTAGCCAGTCGTCGGCATCCAAAGGATTAGTAGCATGGCTGAAACTGAGAGGCTTGGTTCACTGAAAATCTAACAGTTTTGAGTGATGGCCATTCTGGTTTCCATTCTGCCCAACCATAACTTGCACACTCTTCAGGATTTCCAACAGGTCGTTGCTCCTTCTTTCTTCAAATATTCGCAGGATCTGATCGGTGGAAGGCGGATGTGGCGGTGGCGGTGGAGGTGGTTGGTACGGCTCGGGGGAATGTCCCACCTGTCTTGCGGAACGACGGAAAGGGACATCCTCACAAGCTTGGCTGCTGCTGCCTCCAGGCGTCATCCTATTTTTCATTTTCCCAATACATAGCAACCATGATGAGAAAATTCCAAAATGGGGAAAAAGCCAATGAATAATCCCGGAAGAAAGCAGCGAATGGAAACCAAGGCGAATAAAAAGTTCCAACATAATTATACATAGTCCCAACATGAAAGTAACATCATAGCGGGTCTACTAACCTCGTACATGAAACTATGCATCATGACAAGTGCGATTACAGCCATACATCATGCTCATGACTACCAATACTCTAACAGTCTATTGCTCAGTCAGTGCTGCTGCAGGCTCGTCTCCTGAGTTGGACCCTGATCCTGAACTGATAACAGAGACCTCCGGGTCAAGAGGGATGTGACAATGCTGCCTTGAGGGCTCTCCCTTAGGGGTAGGCGGGGGATGGGATCTAAGCATATGAGCAGCAGGAATAGCAACAAGGGAAGACCATGCAGTAGGATCGCTGCGAGGGTTCACCGTCAGAGGGTTAACGGTACCCTGCGAGGTCGTCGATGGAAAAGAGGTGGAAGAAACCGGAGCAGAAGTATTGATGACAGCGGTAAGAGGGTTCCTCATATGAGCAGCTGCGAGAGCAGTGCGAGAACGTGAAAGTTCCCGAGCTAACTCGTAGTTCAGGAGATAACTAGCGGCGATGTAGCGAGAAAGGTGGCTAGTGGGACGGTCGCACGCCGGACTAATCAAAGGAATATGGATATGCCCATTCTTGTGCAGAGATGGGTAGAAGAATAGACTAGGGTGTGTATGCATGCGGACCTCGTTGTAGCGCAAGTCTACAAGAGCCTCGAGAGTAGCAAACTGAACCGCCTGGGATGGCGTAGAAGCAAGACCACCCTTAGTCGACCGAGTGTAAGCGCCAGAAGGTGAACTATGGTGTAGAGTGACCTCAGCATAATACTCATACAATGCACCGGCCAGATACTCGCGATACACCCGATACTCTGGATCAGCACCCTCTGGGTAGAGTTGTCGCCACACGTTCTGAAGCAGATGCGGCGGTGTGTACGAAGCTGGCTCAGCATGGTACGAGATCGGTACTGGTGCCATCTACACTTACAAACCATTCGGGTAGTAATAACAAATAAACATGCATGCAATGCAACAATCAGCACTCAAACAAAGCTATCTACCTTTTCACTAAAGCACTAACGGTCTAGCATGTACTACAATCAGCGCGGCTCTGATACCAAGCGTTGTGGCACCCCGGCTCAGAGCAACCGGTTTACCTTGCATTGCCAGCCCAGAGATCAAGTCTTCTGGCAATATACAACAACATGGTACAGAAACAACCACTTTGTTGATGCTAGTGGATTACATAGGTCTGGTATTACATCGAGATTCGAGGCCAAGCGGCACACAGTGCTGCTGGACAGTATGTACATTATTTAATGAACACGACGGGGCCTCGATCACACGAGCTACACGACAGCGGAAGAACGACGTAGTGGAACTCCATAGCATAGGGACACCAACGTGAACACGGCCTACACACGAGATGCGCTCCGATGTGAACTGACTTGCCTGAAATCTGGCATAACATGCCAGATTAGTACATTGAATGTACTTGCAAGCTCACAACAAACATAAGCATGATGACAAACAATATCATGATATTTAATCAGATTAATACAATGCAAAACTACTACCGAAGGAAAACAAACATTTCATGCAATGAGTCCCATGGACTCGCTTACCAGACGGTTACCTCGTAACCAAACGGTGACCATACCTGGGTCACACCTGAAACCAATCACTCATGAACACCTCAAGTGTTCATGCTTCATCACAAACCGATGCATCACAACACTCACTTAGTTTGCAAGATTTATTAGAAAGGTTGATCCATGGTGTGAGTTATTTCCGAGTTATTCCCATAACCGAGGACGTGGATATCGATAGATTAATTACACTCTATAGAGGTAGCGCACTTTACCCACACTACGGAACACCTCACCTCGCATTCCCATTCGGCTGGACCAAGGAATTCCGAAAACCCTCCCTTTGTCATGCACCCTCCCCGGCCACTCCGGCCAACTCCCCCTTAGGGCTAGGTCTTGGGTGGCCCCATGTCTACCAAAGACACCAAAGGCCACCGTCATGGCAAAACGGTCCCAAATGGGGACAAGGTACCATAAAAACAAAAACGAGCACTCAAGGTTATGTCTGCCTACCGGACTAGCGTATGCACGCCCATAACCTTCTCTCGCGGGAGGCACCGGTGAGAGCCACAACAAAGGACCGAATCAAGACCTTCCCATAAGGTAAATGTGGTCGCACTGAATTAAAAACCCGATTCAGTGGCACCATGATGTTATCAACATCATATTCAAGTTGAACTTAATCAAGTTTAGCTTTGATAAAAACTTTTTATCATCAACATGATATACCCAAAAAGAATCATGCAACTACTCATCATGCAAAGCAAACAACTCATATTCATGGATCAAACTTAACAAATATACATCTTGCAATACTTAGAACCAAAACTTCTCTGGTTATAACTCATTTTTATTTATCAAGCAATATTTTTATTAGTTCTTTATTTAAATGAAACTATCACTAGTAAAATAACTACCATTAATTTTCATAGCAATAAGTATAGTGCAAAATATTACTCTCCTTAGCCAATCAAGTTCGTGCATTCAACCAGTAAATCAAACAAGCATATCAAGCATGGTAAAGTAACTAGAAATTAACCAAAGTTATTTATCAAATTTTAATTGTAAATAAGGACTCATATTCAAGTAGAAGATCATAGATATTGGAATAAAACCATCCAAATGCTGGTGAGGCTTGCCTTAGTGTAGAGGAGAATCACACCCATCTTGGTTTGCTTCAAGAGAAGCTTCTCCTTCTGAAAAAGAATTTAAACCACAAAAATATTTGTCAAAACACATTCTAAAACTAACCAGAAATTCTAGGCAGCAAGGAAAAATCCACCTTCTGGTGTGCTGCTAGAGCTTTCTGAAACAAAGACAATGCAAAAAGAATCAAATCATTTTGACTTATGGTTTAGAAATGGTGGCTAGTCAAAATTCAGTCAAATTTCTGAATAATATTTGAATTAAACAGAAATCCTGGGGGGTGACATCGAAAGCGTAAAACAGAAATACGCCTCCACTCGTACTGCTTTGGGCGCGAGTGGTGAGACCGACAGGTGGGTCCCGCCCGTCAGGAGAGAGAGGGGTGCGCGAGATCAGACAGAGGCGGGGCTTCGCCGGAGCTCACGCCGGTGACGAGGGGGTTTGGGGCTAGGCGAGAGGGATAGAATTGAAGCGGGGCTCGAGGCGCACCTGCCCGAATCCGTGGCTTGGCGAGAGGTGGACGGACCTGCTCGCAGTTGAGCTCGCAAGCTACGGTGGCGGATGGGTTTCGCCGGAGAGGTTGAAGACGATGGCTAGAGGCGGCTCCGAGGGCTCAGTGGTGTCCAGGTAGCACCAGCAGATCCCCAGTGCCCCGCCCAAGCAGTTGCTTGAGCTCGAGAGGCACCAGAGCACGGTGGCTGGACTGCGGGGATCGCCGGAGTCCTCTGGTCGGGGCGACGGCCAGAGGCCTGCCCAACCAAGCTTCTGCTTGTCTGCGTGTTCGTGGGGGTGGTGTGGAGTGGTTCTTGGCTAGGATTCGAGGCAGGGAGCGCTATATATAGCCGAAATGAGGGGGGAAACGTGTCGCTGCCGGAGCTCTCTGGACACGCGGAGAACGGTAACGAGAAGCTCCAAGGCGAGGGGGCAAACGCTCAGCATCAACGCAGGAGCTTGCCCACCCTCGCGGACGAGCACAAGAGGTGGTTGGGGAAGCAGACAAGCGCACGCGAGCACTATGGCGTTTTCGTCGCGACGCGTCCGTGCTTGATGTGGCGGCTCCGGCCTCGGCGAGCGCTAGGGAGCGGTCAAGGGTGATGGGTCGGGGCTTGTGGTGCGGTGCGGCAGACGGCGGGGAGCGCTGGAACGAGCACGCGCGAAACAGAGAGCAAGGCGCTAGCCAGAGCGCGTCGAGACGCTGCCAGGCGCCGTGTCCACGCGCGGTCACCAAGCTGGCATGGTCAAAACGACACCCAGGAGCGGCCAAACCTTATCTACGCGCTCGATCGTGCAGTGTTTAGTCTAGGAGAGGTGATGGCTCATGCCCAGGCCAACCAGACTTGACTCCACTAAGCTGACAAGTTTCTGTCCAGAAACTTGGTCGCCAAGTTTGGCCACCTTCTAGAAGGCCATTAGGGCTGATCTCCTGGGGTTTAGGGTTTCTTAGGAGGGTGTTTAAGCTCAAGAAAGATCAAGGCTAAAAGCTCAAGGAAAAATGTACTTGCTGTACAAAGTGCATTTCTGGTCCAGAAGTGAAAAGATTTTCTACAGAAAAAATATTACAAAAAGTGGTGCAATATTTTTGCATGGGAAGGTGTGCCAGGTTGCTAAGAATATTTAGGAATTATCTCAGATTTTTCTGAGCAAGAAAAATTGAGGTTGCTTTGGAGCACAAGTTTCTGAAGTGAGTTTCAGAGAGAGAAATGAATATTTTTCTTTTATGAAAAATATTCATTTGATTATTTTGAGGATTGATCAGAGGAATAAAGAAGATACGTCACTTGGTTTAAAGTGAAGGATATGCCCAAGTGACAAGTACATTTGAAATGATTCAATCTCCAATTCAAATCAGGGCAAAAAAAACGATAAAAACCAAGTCCGGAAAAGAGAGAGAAGGCAAGTCCAGAAAAAGAGTGAAGGCAAAATCTAGGCTGACACACATTTAGGTCTGACGTTTACTCATATATTTGGCATAATCAACTAGAGAGTAGTAATAATAAATCTCAGATGACAACACTTTCTCAAAACAATCATGATGTGATATAACAAGATGGTATCTCGCTAGCCCTTTCTGAGACCGCAAAACATAAAGGCAGAGCACCCCTGAAGATCAAGGACTGACTAGACATTGTAATTCAGGGCAAAGAGATCCAGTCATAGTCATACTCAATATTAATTAATAAGAATGCATACAAATGAAAGTGGTCTTCTCTAACTCGCGCTTTTTATAAGAGGATGATGACTCATCATAAAAGTAAATAGATAGGCCCTTCGTAGAGGGAAGCAGGGATTTGCAGAGGTGCCAGAGCTCAAGTTTTGAAAGAGAGATAAATAGTATTTTGAGCGGTATACTTTCATTGTCAACATAACAACCAAGAGATCTCGATATCTTCCATGCTACATACATTATAGGCGGTTCCCAAACAGAATGGTAAAGTTTATACTCCCCCACTACCAACAAGCACATTCCACGGCTGGTCCAAAACAAAAGGTACCGTCCAACTAACAACAATCCTAGGGGAGTCTTATTTGCAATTATTTTGATTTGATTTGAGCATGGGACTAGGCATCCCGGTTACCAACCATTTTCTCGTGAGTGATGAGCAGAGTCCACTTATCGTGAGAATAACCCACCTAGCATGGAAGATATAGACAGCCCTAGTTGCTACATGAGCGATTCGAGCATACAAAACATAATTTGATTTGAACGTTTAGAGTTTGGCATATGCAAATTTACTTGGAACGGCGGGTAAATACTGCATATAGGTATGTATGGTTGACTCATCTAGAACAACTTCGGGGTTTATGGAAGTGGATGCACAAGCAGTATTCCCGCTTAGTACAAGTGAAGGCTAGAAAGAGACTGGGAAGCGACCAACTAGAGAGCGACACAATCATCAACATGCATTAAGATTAACCAACAATGAGTGCAAGCTTGAGTAGGATATAAATCACCATGAACATAAATATCGTGGACGCTATGCTGATTTTGTTTCAACTACATGCGTGAATATGTGCCAAGTCAAGCCACTCGAATCATTCAAAGGAGGATACCACCCTATCATACTACATCACAACCATTTTAATAGCATGTTGGCACGCAAGGTAAACCATTATAAACTCCTATCTAATTAAGCATGGCATGAGTAACTATAATCTCTAATTGTCATCGCAAACATGTTTCATTCATAATAAGCTAAATCAGGTATGATGAACTAATCATATTTACAAAAACAAGATAGCTCGAGTTCATACCAGCTTTTCCTCATCTCAATCATTTCATAATATATCTTCTTTATTGCCTTTCACTTGCACGACCAAACAGTGTGGATAATAATAATAGTGCACGTGCATTGGACTAAGCTGGAATCTGCAAACATTTATTCGAAGGATAAGACAAGGTAATATGGGCTCTTTATTAGATCAACAATAATGCATACAAGAGCCACCCATCATTTTCATCGTGGTCTTCTACTCTCGACCCCCAAAGAAAAGAAAAGAAATTCAAAGAACGAGAAAAACTATTTACACAGGAAAGCTCCTGCTACGTCTTGAGCTTGCGTTTGTTTTCCTCGAAGAGTGGGTGATGCAGCAATAGTAGCGTAAGTATTTACCTCAGTTTTTTGAGAACCAAGGTATCAATCCAGTAGGAGGATCCTCAAAAGTCCCACGCACCTACACAAACAGACAAAGAACTCGCAACCAACGCAATAAAGGGGTTGTCACAGCCACTTGCGAAAGTGAGATCTAATAGAGATAGTATGATAAGATAAATATATTTTTGGTATTTTATAATATAGATGCAAAAAGTAAAGATGCAAATAAAAGTAGATTGGAAGCAAATATGATAAGAGATAGACCCGGGGGCCATAGGTTTCACTAGTGGCTTCTCTCAAGATAGCATAAGTATTACGGTGGGTGAACAAATTACTGTCGAGCAATTGATAGAAAAGCGAATAATTATGAGATTATCTAGGCATGATCATGTATATAGGCATCACGTCCGCAACAAGTAAACCGACTCCTGCCTGCATCTACTACTATTACTCCACACATCGACCGACTCCTGCCTGCATCTAGAGTATTAAGTTCATAAGAACAGAGTAACGCATTAAGCAAGATGACATGATGTAGAGGGATAAACTCAAGCAATATGATATAAACCCCATCTTGTTATCCTCAATAGCAACAATACAATACATGCCTTGCAACCCTTTCTGTCACTTGGTAAGGACACTGCAAGATTGAACCCAAAGCTAAGTACTTCTCTCATGGCAGGAAAGATCAATCTAGTAGGCCAAACCAAACTAATAATTCGAAGAGACTTGCAAAGATAACTCAATCATACATAAAAGAATTCAGAGAAGATTCCAATATTATTCATAGATAAACTTGATCATAAACCCACAATTCATCGGATCTCGACAAACACACCGCAAAAGAGTTTACATCGAATAGTTCTCCACAAGCGAGCGGGAGAACATTGTATTGAGATCCAAAAAGAGAGAAGAAGCCATCTAGCTAATAACTATGGACCCGTAGGTCTATGGTAAACTACTCACAACTCATCGGAGGGGCAAGGATGTTGATGTAGAAGCCCTCCATGGTCGATTCCCCCTTCGGCAGAGTGCCGGCGAAGGCTCCAAGATAAGATCTCGTGGATACAGAAGGTTACAGTGGTGGAAATTGTGTTTCTCCTGCCCCCTGGATGTTTTCGGGGTACGTAGGCTTATATAGGAGGAAGAAGTACGTTGCTAGATGCCCGAGGGGCCCATGAGACAGGGGGGCGCGCCCTCCTATCTCGTGGGAGCCTCGGCTGCTTCTTGACTTGCACTCCAAGTCCTCTGGATCACGTTCGTTCCAAAAATCACGCTCCCGGAGGTTTCATTCCGTTTGGACTCCGTTTGATATTCCTTTTCTTTGAAATACTGAAATAGGCAAAAAAACAGCAATATGGGATGGGCCTCCGGTTAGTAGGTTAGTCCCAAAAATGATATAAATGTGTAAAATAAAGCCCATAAACACCCAAAAGGGGTAATATAATAGCATGGAACAATCAAAAGTTATAGATACGTTGGAGACGTATCAAGCATCCCCAAGCTTAATTCATGTTCATCCTCGAGTATGTAAATGATAAAAAGAGAACTTTTGATGTGGAATGCTACCTAGCATAATTCTTAATGTAATTTTCTTTATTGTGGCATGAATGTTCAGATCCAAATGATTCAAAATAAAAGTTCATATTGATAAAAGAAATAGTAACACTTCAAGCATACTAATCAAAGTAATCATGTCTTCTCAAAATAGCATGGCAAAAGAAAGTTCATCCCTACAAAATCATATAGTTGGGCTATGCTTCATTTTCGTCACACAAAGATGTTCCCAACTTCTATACCCCCGATGACAAGCCAAGAAATTTTTTCATACTTAAATAATCTCAAACTTTTTCAACCTTCACGCAATACATGAGCGTGAGCCATGGATATAGCATTATTGGTGGAATAGAATATGATGATGGGGATTGTGTGGAGAAGACAAAAAAGAGAAAGTCTCACATTGACGAGGATAATCAACGGGCTATGGAGATGCCCATCAATTGATGTCAACATGAGGAGTAGGGATTGCCATGCAACGGATGCACTAGAGCTATAAATGAATGCTCAACAAAAGAAAGCTAGTGGGTGTGCATCCAACTTGCTTGCTCACGAAGACCTAGGGCATTTGAGGAAGCCCATTGCAGGAATATACAAGCCAAGTTCTATAATGAAAAATTCCCACTAGTATGAAAAAGACAACTTATGAGACTCACTTTATGAAAACACATGGTGCTACTTTGAAGCACAAGAATATGAGACTCACTACATGAAGAACAAGGTGCTACTTTGAAGCACAAGTGCGGAAAAAGAGATAGTAACATTGCCTTTTTATTTATTTTTATTTTTTTCCTTTTTTGGGCCTTTCTTTTTTTCTTTTGGCCTTTCTTCTTTTTTTTCCTTTTTGGGCAATGCTCTAATAATGATGATCATCACACTTCTATTGATTACAACTCGAAACTAGAATAAGATATGACTCTATATGAATGCCTCCGGTGGAGTACCGAGATGGTGCAATGAATCAAGAGTGACATGTATGAAAAATAATGCATGGTGGCTTTGCCACAAATATGATGTCAACTACATGATCATGCAATGGCAATATGACAAAAGTAAATTATGTCATGATGATGATGAACGCAACGGTGGAAAGTTGCATGGCAATATATCTCGGAATGGCCATGGAAATGCCATAATAGGTAGGTATGGTGATTGTTTTGAGGAAGATATAAGGAGGTTTATGTGTGATAGAGCGTGTCGTATCACGGGGTTTGGATGCACCAGCGAAGTTTGCACCAACTCTCAAGGTGATAAAGGGCAATGCATGGTACCGAAGAGGCTAGCACTGGCGGAAAGGTAAAAGTGCGTATAATCCATGGACTCAACATTAGTCAAAAGAACTCATATACTTATTGCGAAAACTTAGAAGTCATCAAAAATAAAGCACTATGTGCCTGCTCCTAGGGGGATAGATTGGTAGGAAAAGACCATCGCTCGTCCCCGACCGCCACTCATAAGGATGCACAAGCCAGGTACACTTCATGTTTCAAATTTGCTACACAACTTTAACCATACATGCATGCTACGACATTTGCTAACTTCAACACAAGCATTCTTTAAAATGCATAATCACGCAACTAGCATGACTTTAATATCACTACCACCTTATCTCAAAACAATTATCAAGTATCAAATTGATCATAGCATCCAATTCACATCCTATGATAGTTTTTATTATACCCAACTTGGATGCCTACCATTCTAGGACCAACTTTATAACCATAGCAAATACCATGCTGTTCTGAAAGACTCTCAAAAAGATATAAGTGAAGCACATAGAGTATTCTAACAAATTCTAATCAAATAGGATTCTCCCAAAAGGTGTGTACAGCAAGGATGATTGTGGTAAACTAAAAAGCAAAGACTAATATAATACACGACGCTCCAAGCAAAACACATATCATGTGGCGAATAAAAATATAGCTCCAAGTAAAGTTACCAATGAACGAAGACGAAAGAGGGGATGCCTTCCCGGGGCATCCCCAAGCTTAGGCTTTTGGCTATCCTTGAATATCTTGGGGTGCCTTGGGCATCCCCAAGCTTAGGCTCTTGCCACTCCTTATTCCATAGTCCATAAAAGCTTTACCCAAAACTTGAAAACTTCACAACACAAAACTCAACAGGAAATCTTATAAGCTCCGTTAGTGAAAGAAAACAAAACCACCACATAAGGTACTGTAATGAACTCATTCTTTATTTATTTTGGTGTTAAACCTACTGTATTAACACTTCTCTATGGTTTATAAACTATTTTACTAGCCATAGATGCATCAAAATAAGCAAACAACACACGAAAAACAGAATCTGTCAAAAACAGAACAGTCTGTAGAAATCTGTAACTAACGCAAATTTCTGGAACTCTAAAAATCCTATCAAAATAGGAAGTCCTGGAAAATTTGCCTATTGATCAGCAGAAAAACGAATCAACTCAAAATCACGTTTCTGTCATTTAACAATATTATATTCATGCGTGCAAAGTTTCTGTTTTTCAGCAGAATCAAATCAACTATCGTCATAGGTTATCCTATAGGTTCTACTTGGCACAAACACTAATTAAAAGATAAAAAACATCTAAACAGAAGGTAGATGCAAGATTTATTACTTAACAGGAGCAAAAGCGAAAAACATAAAGAAAATTGGGTTGCCTCCCAACTAGCGCTATCGTTTAACGCCCCTAGCTAGGCATAAAAGCGAAGATAGATCTAAGTAGTGCCCTCTTTGGCACTAAATTCATAAGTAGCCCGCATGATAGATTCATAAGGTAATTTGACTTTCTTTCTTGGAAAGTGCTCCATGCCTTTCTTTAATGGAAATTGGAATCTAATATTCCCTTCCTTCATATCAATAATCGCGCCAATCGTTCTAAGGAAAGGTATACCAAGAATAATAGGCCATGAAAGATTGCAATCTATATCAAGAACGATAAAATCCACGGGCACCAAATTTCTATTTGCAACAATGATAACATCATTGATCCTTCCCATTGGCTTTCTAATGGTTGAATCCGCAAGGTGCAAATTTAAAGAGCAATCATCAAGATCATGGAAGTCTAGAATATCACATAAAGTTTTCGGAATCGTGGAAACACTAGCACCCAAATCACACAAAGCAAAACACTCATGATCTTTAATTCTAATCTTTATAGTAGGTTCCCACTCATCATTAAGTTTTCTAGGTATAGAAACTTCCAAATTAAGTTTTTCATCATAAGATTGCATCAAGGCATCAATGATATGTTTGGTAAAAGCTTTATTTTGACTATAAGCATGAGGAGAATTAACAACGGATTGCAACAAGGAAATACAACCTTCTAAAGAACAATTATCATAATCAAATTCCTTGAAATCCGAGATAGTGGGTTCAATGATATTTAAAGTTATGACCTCTCCAATCCCACATTTACCAAATTTAGCATCATGATCTAAAAACTACGAATTCTTGGGACGCCTTCTAGGTAAAGTTGACTCATCATCAGTCCCATAATTATCAAGATTCATATTGCAAAACATAGATCAGATCGTGGGGGTGAATATTTAAGTCACGAATTTGGTATGCACTTAAGGAAATGTGGAATCTTTTCACAACTCACGCCGCCTGGAACACCTCAGCAAAATGGTGTGTCCGAACGTCGTAATCGGACTTTATTAGATATGGTGCAATCTATGATGTCACTTACCGATTTACCACTATCATTTTGGGGATACGCTCTAAAGACAGCTACATTCACTTTAAATAGGGCACCGTCTAAATCCGTTGAGACGACACCATATGAATTATGGTTTGGGAAGAAACCGAAGCTGTCATTTCTAAAATTTTGGGGATGCAATGCTTATGTCAAGAAACTTCAACCTAAGAAGCTCGAACCCAAGTCGGAAAAATGTGTCTTCATTGGATACCCTAAGGAAACCATTGGGTATACCTTCTACTTAAGATCCGAGGGCAAGATTTTCATTGCTAAGAACGGGTCCTTTCTGGAGAAAGAGTTTCTCTCGAAAGAATTAAGTGGGAGGAAAGTGGAGCTTGACGAAGTACTACCTCTTGAAATGGTAAGTAGCGCAACTCAGGAAGATGTTCCTGTGGTGCCTGCACCGATAAGAGAGGAGGTTAAAGATGATGATCAACATACTTCGGATCAAGCTCCTACTGAACTTCGAAGGTCCACAAGGACACGTTCCGCACCAGAGTGGTACGGCAACCCTGTCTTGGAAATCATGTTGTTGGACAATGGTGAACCTTCAAACTATGAAGAAGCAATGGTGGGCCCAGATTCCAACAAATGGCTTGAATCCATGCAATCCGAGATAGGATCCATGTATGAAAACAAAGTGTGGACTTTGACCGACTTGCCCGATGATCGCCAAGCGATAGAAAACAGATGGATCTTTAAGAAGAAGATGGACGCGGATGGTAATGTTACCATATATAAAGCTCGACTTGTCGCTAAGGGTTATCGACAAGTTCAAGGGATTGACTACGATGAGACATTCTCTCCCGTAGCAAAGCTGAAGTTCGTCTAAATCATGTTAGCAATTGTCGCATACCATGATTATGAGATATGGCAAATGGACGTCAAAACGGCATTCCTTAATGGTCACCTTAAGGAAGAACCGTATATGATGCAGCCGGAAGGTTTTCTCGACCCTAAGAATGCTAACAAGGTATGCAAGCTCCAGCGCTCCATCTATGGGCTGGTGCAAGCATCTCTGAGTTGGAACAATCACTTTAATGAGATGATCAAAGCATTTGGGTTTATGCAGACTTATGGAGAAGCCTGCGTTTACAAGAAAGTGAGTGGGAGCTCTGTAACATTTCTCGTATTATATGTGGATGACATACTTTTGATGGGAAATGGTATAGAACTTTTGGACAACATTAAGGCCTACTTGAATAAGTGTTTTTCAATGAAGGACCTTGGAGAAGCTGCTTACATATTAGGCATCAAGCTCAAAAGATATAAGTGAAGCACATATAGTATTCTAACAAATTCTAATCAAGTAGGCTTCTCCCAAAAGGTGTGTATAGAAAGGATGATTGTGGTAAATTAAAAATCAAATACTAATATAATACACGACGCTCCAAGCAAAACACATATCATGTGGCGAATAAAAATATAGCTCCAAGTAAAGTTATCAATGAACAAAGACGAAAGAGGGGATGCCTTCCCGGGGCATCCCCAAGCTTATGCTTTCGGCTATTCTTGAATATATTGGGGTGCCTTGGGTATCCCCAAGCTTAGGCTCTTGCCACTCCTTATTCCATAGTCTATCCAATCTTGGCCCAAAACTTGAAAACTTCACAACACAAAACTCAACAGGAAATCTCATAAGCTTCGTTAGTGAAAGAAAACAAAACCACCACATAAGGTACTGTAATTAAGTCATTATTTATTTATTTTGGTGTTAAACCTACTGTATTCCAGGTTCTGTATGGTTCATACCACTTAATACTAGCCATAGATGCATCAAAATAAGCAAACAACACACGAAAAATAGAATCTTTCTAAAACAGAACAGTCTGTAGTAATCTGTAACTAACGCAAACTTCTGGAACTTTAAAAATCCTACCAAAATAGGAAGTCCTGGAAAATTTGTCTATTGATCAGCAGCAAAAAGAATCAACGATAAATCACGTTTCTGTGATTTAACAAAACTAATTTCGTGCGTGCAAAGTTTCTATTTTTCAGCAGAATCAAATTAACTATAACCATAGGTTATCCTATAGGTTCTACTTGACACAAACTCTAATTAAATCATAAAAACACATCTAAACAGAAGGTAGATGCAAAATTTATTACTAAACAGAAACAAAAACAAAAAACACAAATAAAATTGGGTTGCCTCCCAACTAGCGCTATCGTTTAACGCCCCTAGCTAGGCATAAAAGCGAAGATAGATTCATAAGGTAATTTGACTTTCATTCTTGGAAAGTGCTCCATGCCTTTCTTTAATGGAAATTGGAATCTAATATTCCCTTCCTTCATATCAATAATCGTGCCAATCGTTCTAAGGAAAGGTCTACCAAGAATAATAGGGCAAGGAAAATTGCCATCTATATCAAGAACGACAAAATCTACGGGCACCAAATTTCTATTTGCAACAATGAGAACATCATTGATCCTTCCCATTGGCTTTTTAATGGTGGAATCCGCAAGGTGCAAATTTAAAGAGCAATCATCAAGATCATGGAAACCTAGAATATCACATAAAGTTTTCGAAATTGTGGAAACACTAGCACCCAAATCACACAAAGGAAAACACTCATGATCTTTAATTTTCATCTTTATAGTAAGTTCCCACTCATCATTAAGTTTTCTAGGTATAGAAACTTCCAAATTAAGTTATTCATCATAAGATTGCATCAAGTCATCAACGATATGTTTGGTAAAAGCCTTATTTTGACTATAAGCATGAGGAGAATTAACAACGGATTGCAACAAGGAAATACAACCTTCTAAAGAACAATTATCATAATCAAATTCCTTGAAATCCAAGATAGTGGGTTCAATACTATTTGAAGTCATGACCTCTCCAATCCCATTTTTACCAAATTTAACATCGAGATCTAAAAACTCCAAATTCTTGGGATGCCTTCTAACTAAAGTTGACTCATATCCAGTCCCATTATTATCAAGATTCATATTGAAAAACAAAGATCTAGTAGGAGTGAGGGAGTCCCGGACTTGGGGGTGTCCGGATAGCCGAACTATCATCTTTGGCCGGACTCCAAGACTATGAAGATACAAGATTGAAGACTTCGTCCCGTGTCCGGATGGGACTTTCCTTGGCGTGGAAGGCAAGCTTAGCGATACGAATATGTAGATCTCCTACCATTGTAACCGATGCTGTGTAACCCTAGCCCTCTCCGGTGTCTATATAAACCGGAGGGTTTTAGTCCGTAGGACGAACAACAATCATACCATAGGCTAGCTTCTAGGGTTTAGCCTCTTTGATCTCGTGGTAGATCTACTCTTGTACTACCCATATCATTAATATTAATCAAGCAGGAGTAGGGTTTTACCTCCACCGAGAGGGCCCGAACCTGGGTAAAAACATCGTGTCCCTTGTCTCGTGTTACCATCTACCTAGACGCACAGTTCGGGACCCCCTACCCGAGATCCGCCGGTTTTGACACCGACATTGGTGCTTTCATTGAGAGTTCCTCTGTGCCGTCGCCATCAGGAAGGATGCCTCGTCCCGTCTTTAAAGACAGCACCATTGCTAAAGGAGCTTTGGCCATCGGCCAAACTATCCGGCTAGGCGGTTTTCTTATGACTGCCTGTTCGGCCGCCGCGCCGACGATGACTTCTCGGGTCATCAAAAGCAATCTTCTGGTCAACTCAGAACTCGCCGAGCAGCTAGATCCGATGGAGCTCTCCTCCTTAAATGAGCTCTTGGATCGCATCGCCGCCCTGGGAGTCGCTACAGATTACGATCAGATTGGGCCTAAAACCGATCTGAGAGAGATCAACTCTCCCCAGGCTACCCACCACATTGCTGTGGTGGAGGAACTGTACGGTGACTCTTCTTCCATATTAAGGACTAGCTATGTTCGGATTCCCGACCCCTCCATGCCGGATTCCCGTGGAGGGACGGACATCGATCAAGTCCTGAACCTAAAGTCAAACAGCGGGCTGGATTCATTGGACAATATCCAAAAACCGAAGCTTCCAAGTTCGGAAACTTTTCGGCCCTTGAGTCTTAGATTGGACGGGGTTCCGAATTTAATTCCACCCGCCAACCCAAACATAAGCAATCTATCCCGAATCCGGCAAGAGCCCGCTGAAACAGTACACCATTACTGGGCCAGATTCCTCCTGGTTATGGACAGGATAAAGGACTGCCGCGAGAAAGACGCAATTTCACTTTTTTGCAATAATTGCACGGACAAGGGAATCCTAAACGCCATAAGTCATCGTGAAATTACACGCTTTGCCGACTTGGCGTCCATAGTACGAAAGTACTGTGCGATGGAGAGCGCCTGGAAAACTGAAACCAAATTTTGGGATAATCCGGCCCTGAATACAACCCTAGTCTGAAATAAAAGGGTGCATCATAGCCAGGCACCTGGGTTAAATACCAAAAAGCAAAAAACCCCTAAAGGGCATGGAACTGTACTGGAGGGATGGCTCAATGGACCCTGCAAAATTCATAGTACAGAGGGCGCCACTCCAACTCATAGCCTTCGAGCATGTTGGATACTGCGGCAGGTGGCCAAAAGTGGCGAAGAGCTTCTAGCTCCAGAGAACCAGCCCAACAACACCAGTACGGTATTAACAGTCTTTGAGACTTTCGCATCAAATAATACGAGGAAACGAACACTCCGCAACCTTCCCGAAGTCTACCAAGTAGCAACAATAAACCCATGGAGTGACACGGCTATTACCTTTAATGCCAGTGACGAACCTAAATTCCGAACAGCCCGAGCACCAGCTGCATTGGTCCTCAGTCCAATAGTGGACGACTTTCGCCTTACTAAGGTACTCATGGACGGCGGAGGCGGATTAAACCTCATTTACGAGGAAACCCTTCGAAAAATGGAAATAGACTGGATTCGCATTGAGCGAAGCAGCACAGCCTTCAGAGGAATAATCCCTAGTCGGGAAGCATGCTGCACAGGAAAAATCACACTGGATGTGGTGTTCGGCTCGCCGGACAATTACAGGTCCGAGGAGGTCACGTTCCAAGTGGCCCCGTTCAACAGCGGATATCACGCTTTATTAGGGCGAGAGGCATTCACAATTTTTGAAGCTATACCCCATTACGGGTACATGAAGCTCAAAATGCCCGGGCCCAACGGAATCATCACTCTTGCCAGTGATCCGGACATATCACTCCGCGCCGAAAATAAGACACTAGCCCTAGAGGCACTATCCGAAGCGCTCCACGGTGAACAGGGATGATGTGATACTCGATAAGAGATCCAAGTCCACCTCTTTTAAGCCAGCAGACGACATAGTCATATTCCAAGTCCATCCAACGGACCCTACAAAGACGGCCTCCACTGGGGCACAGTTAAACCCTGATGTAGACGCCGCACTACGAGAATTCCTACGGGAAAATTGGGACATTTTTGCCTGGCACCCTTCAAACATGCCAGGAATCCCACGCCGGCTGGCCGAGCACAGCCTAAATATCCTAAAAGGATTCAAGCCAGTCAAACAGGCTCTTCGGCGATTTTCCGAACGCAAGAGACAGGCAATGGGAGAGGAGCTAGCCAAATTATTGGAAGCCGGATTCATCAGAGATATAAAACATCCGGACTGGCTAGCAAACCTGGTGATGGTACCAAAGAAGGATAAATACTGGCTCCTATGTGTCGACTTCAAGGACCTTAACAAGGCTTGCCCAAAGGACCCCTTCCCCCTCCCCCGCATCGAAGAAATTATCGACGCTACCGCAGGACACAATTCATTGTGCTTCCTCGACGCATACTCTGGCTACCACCAAATTAAGATGACAGAGCCAGACCAAGCCGCAACGACATTCATCACTCCATACGGCCCATTCTGCTTCAACACAATGCCCTTCAGGCTCAAAAACGCCGATGCAACATATCAGCGCATGATTCAGACATGTCTGGCAAACCAAATCGGCAAAACAGTGGAGGCATACGTAGATGATGTGGTCGTCAAATCCAACCATGTCGAAACTCTATTAGACGACTTGAGGCTCACATTCGACAATCTCCGAACATACGATATTAAGCTGAATCCAGAAAAATGCGTCTTCGGCGTACCAGCCGGAAAGCTCTTGGGCTTCATTATATCCGGTAGAGGAATTGAAGCAAACCCAGCCAAGACCCGAGCTCTGTCACAATTGGATATCCCAAAAGACCTCAAACAAATACAAAAATTGACTGGATGCGTGGCGGCTCTAAGCCGCTTTATCTCCCGTTTGGGAGAAGAGGCATTACCCCTTTATCGCCTCCTCCGGCGCACCGAACACTTTGAGTGGACGGAAGCCGCCACGGCCGGAATCGAAGAAATAAAAGCCATATTGGCAACCAATCCGGTCCTGGCCGCGCCCAACATGGGCGAACAAATGTTATTATATATCGCGGCAACACATCAAGATCTAAGAGCGGTGCTCGTCATCGAACGACAAACGGACGGACACAAGTTCCCCCTTCAAAAACCAGTTTACTACGTGTCCACTGTCCTAACTCCATGCATGTCCGGGTATCCACATTATCAAAAGATAGCGTACGCGGTGTTCATGGCATCCCGGAAGCTGCGACACTACTTTCAGGAGTGTTCGATAACAGTAGCCTCCGAAGTACCTCTTAATGACATTATAAACAACCACGGTGCGACTGGCCGGATTGCAAAATGGGCCATCGATCTCCTCCCGTTCGACATAACCTACAAGCCACGGCGAGCTATTAAGTCCCAAGTTTTGGCCGATTTCATCGCCGAATGGACTGAAGTCGAACTCCCTAAAGAGTACGGCGCATATTCCAATTGGATCATGCACTTCAACGGCTCCAAAATGTTGGCCAGCCTGGGGGCTGGCATCGTCCTGACATCCCCAACCAGAGACATAGTTCAATACATACTCGAGATAATGTCCACGGACTCCAACAACGCACCCGAATACGAGGCCCTTCTACATGGCCTCCGGATGGCGGTCTCCATGGGCATTAAACGCCTAGAGGTGCGCGAGGATTCAAACCTCGCGATATCCCAAATAAATGGAGACTTCGACGCCAAGGATCCGAAAATGGCAGCTTACCATAACGTCGTCCTAAAAATGTCAGCTTGGTTTGAAGGGCTTGAATTTCACCATATAGCCCGGGATAATAACCAGGCGGCGGACGTATTGGCACGCATTGGCGCAAAGCGCGATGCCGTCCCTCCCAATATTTTCCTGGAGCGGCTGTTCAAGCCATCCGTACTATGGGAAGGTGTAGGACCTTGAGAAGAGGTGTCTAGAGGGGGGGTGATTAGAGACTAAGTACCAAAGTTGCAGTTTTTAAGATTCTTTAAGTTTAAGTGAAGTTTAGGCACAATTTCAACATTCACAATACATATCAAGCAAGCATGCAAAGAGTATATGAGCAGCGGAAAGTAAAGCATGCAACTTGCAAGAAAGTAAAGCGAAGGGTTTGGAGGATTCAAACGCAATTGGAGACACATATATTTTGGCGTGGTTCCGATAGGTGGTGCTATCGTACATCCACGTTGATGGAGACTTCAACCCACGAAGGGTAACGGTTGCGAGAGTCCATGGAGGGCTCCACCCATGAAGGGTCCAGGAAGAAGCAACCTTGTCTATCCCACCATGGACGTCGCCCATGAAGGACTTGCCTCACTAGCGGTAGATCTTCACGAAGTAGGCGATCTCCTTGCCCTTACAAACTCCTTGGTTCAACTCCACAATCTTGTCGGAGGCTCCCAAGTGACACCTAGCCAATCTAGGAGACACCACTCTCCAAGAAGTAACAAATGGTGCGTTGATGATGAACTCCTTGCTCTTGTGATTCAAATGATAGTCTTCCCAACACTCAACTCTCTCTCTCATAGGTTTTGGATCTAGTGGAAAGAAGATTTGAGCGGAAAGCAACTTGGGGAAGGCTAGAGATCAAGATTCATATGGTAGGAATGGAATATCTTGGCCTCAACACATGAGTAGGTAGTTCTCTCTCAGAAAATGTATGCTGGAAGTGTAGGTTCAGTTTGATGGATCTCTTCACGAATGAATAGGAGGTGGAGGGGTATATATAGCCTCCACACAAAATCTAACCATTACACACAATCTGCCAAACTTGGTGGGACCGAATCATTAAACTCGGTCAGACCGATTTAGCAAATAATGTGACCGTTAGGGTTTTCGGTGGGACCGAAATGCAACTCGGTGAGACCGATATGGTTAGGGTTAGGGCATAATGTAATCTCAGTAAGACCGATTACACAAACTCGGTGAGACCGATTTTGGTAAAAAGCTTTCCAGAGAGTTGGTCAGGCAAACTCGGTGGGACCGATTACTCAAACTCGGTGGGAACGATTTTGGTAATGAGTTATCCAGAGAGTTTGCATTGTATTCTCGGTAGTACCAATTGCTCAAAATCGGTGAGACCGATTTTGATAATGGACATACACAGAGAGATTACAATCCCATCTCGGTGAGACCGAGATCCCTATCGGTGAGACCGATTTTCTTAGGGTTTGTGGCAGTGGCTATGACTTTTGGAATCGGTGGCACCGGATAGGAAGAATCGGTGTGACCGATTTTGGCTTTGGGTTTAGGTCATTTGTGGATGTGGGAAAGTTGCTGAGGGTTTTGGAGCATATCACAAAGCACATGAAGCAAGAGGCTCATTAAGCAACACCTCATCCCTCCTTGATAGTATTGGCTTTTCCTATAGACTCAATGTGATCTTGGACCACTAAAAATGTAAAATGAAGAGTCTTGAGCTTGAAGCTTGAGCCAATCCTTTGTCCTTAGCATCTTGAAGGGGTTCCCACATCCTTTAGTCCATGCCACTCCATTGTTGAACTTATCTGAAACATGCTAGATAAAAGTGTTAGTCCAACAAGAGATATGTTGACATTAATTACCAAAACCACCTAGGGAGCACTTGTGCTTTCAATCTCCGCCTTTTTGGTAATTGATGGCAACATACATCAAAGCTTTAGATAAAGATATAAAGAGTAGCAAGTAAAGCTTTGGAAGGACATGTAACAAACATAGGCTCCCCCTACATGTATGCAATCATGTGAATATGGAATGTAGAAGTATGTGAGAGCATAAACATGATAGAGCAGGCAATGTGTTACATGTATCTTGGCCATATGCATCAGAGCAAAGAATGTTAAGGGAAATACATTCATGCTCATGAGTCCTTCTTGCAAACAATATGTACATTAGCAAGAATTCCTCATACACATGATTTTGATGCATACACTTACCTTGTGGTCTTGAGTTGGCTTAGGATGGAATGAACCTGCGTAAACAAGGTTAGATAACACATATGCACCTGCTAGTCAGAGCAAACAAAAGAAACTACAAGAATACCAAGACTGGGATGACATGTAGAGAGTGAGTACTAAGTACCACATTGGATTAGACATGTCCCCAAGAGTAAAAGATATGCAATGAATTTAAATGATTTCTTTCCCTTGGATGTCTTGCTCCCCCTGAATCTAACATGGGATACTGGGAGAAGATAGGAAAAAGAGAATCAGAGCTTAAAAAACAGAGCTGAAAGATATGAATGATGATCAGAGCTGATGCATGCTAATGCAAATAAGTACATCAGAACATATGAACATGTCTCTCCCCTCAAGAAGACATGTGGACATCTCTCCTCTTGAACACCAAGCATCTAGGATCCTTGAGAAATACTTTCTACTTAAGTATTCTCTCCCCCTGGAGATCTCTCTCTTCCCTTTGAGGGTCTCTCCCCCTAGAAGGTCTCTCTCCCCCTTTAGGAGATGATATCTCTCTCCCCCTTAAGAAGGTGAGAAGCTTTGATGCTCTCTCTCTCTTCAAATGATAGGCTTTGATGTTCTCTCTCTCCCCCTTTGACATCAATTTCCAAGAAGGGTCTTCTGGAATCTGTTGAATGGGTTTGGTCCTTGAGACACAGAACAAAGCAATGATAAAAATGTGATGCTTGTATAGGACAAGATTCATTCAGTGGAGCTGGATCAGAAGAAACACAAAATATGTGGCAAATAGTTTTTCCTATTGTGAAATCGGTGACACCGAGTGGTATGCTTCAGGTGGACCGAAAGGATTCGGTTGGGCCGAAAATAACAGATCGGTGAAACCGAGTTCATCGCAGAGAAAACACTTGTCACCTCAGCTTACTAGACTAGTAAGATCTCACAAAGATTTGCAAGGAATTTACTAAAAAATGTGCAATGAATTTGAATGCAGAGAAATGCAGAACAAACAGAAAGAAATCTAGATAAAGTTTTTTTTTGAAGGGGAAACGAATATGCATGAGTCAAATGCAGAAACACAGAAAAGAACACAAGAGAACTTCATCTAGAGATGGTCGGCGACAAAGTCACCTATGTTAGAGTATATTGACTTAGGAGTAAAGTGAGATCACTTGATCATAGGTCATACTCATCGTTTAAGCTCAAAATGGGGTTGCCATTTTTTGTTTAAGCATTTTGATGTATTCTCATCTTATGGAGGTGCTTTAGCTCATGACTTGGAGTAAAGCTTCTCTAAGATGGAATGACATACCTTGGTTGGTGGTGTTGTCCATGTAGTTGAACTTGTGTGGGTTGCTCAAGGTTGATGTAGTTCATCAAGAATTTGGAGCACCGCTTGGAATTTTAGTCCATCTACCTACATGGGTTAGTTTTTGCAAGGAAGAGCACTTGTGTATCCAAGAATGACAATCATGAAGCTCAACATAGAATTTGTCAAAGGATATGTTTGAGTGGTTTCGTGCTTCCTTGTCTTCAACCACCATAGTGTAGAGACTTGGTGATGTAGAGATTGCTCAAGATCTGAGTAGATTACAATCTCATGGAATTTGATTCCACCAAGTACCTACATGGGTTAGATAACATGCGAGGTACAAATATATCCAAGACATAAGATTTTCATCATAAGAGAAATATCAAGGATTAGTCATAAGCTCATGTCTTGCATGTATCCAATGGAGTTTCTACTCCAAGTTTGAAGCATCAATGATGTTCAATTCTCCTCTTAACCTGCAAAACACTTTCTCATCAAGAGGTTTAGTGAATATATCCGCTAATTTCTTTTCGGTGCGAACATGCTTAAGATAAATGTCACCCTTAGCAACATGATCTCGAATGAAATGATGACGAAGTTCAATATGCTTAGTTCGAGAATGTTGCACAGGATTATGACCAATTTTGATAGCACTTTCATTGTCACAAAGCAATGGAACATGTCTCACATATATCCCATAATCTTTAAGAGTTTGAGTCATCCAAAGTAATTGAGCACAACATGAACCAGCGGCAATATATTCAGCTTCGGCGGTGGATAAGGATACCGAGTTTTGTTTCTTGGAGGACCAAGACACAAGAGATCTACCAAGAAATTGACAAGTACCCGAACTGGACTTTCTATCAACCTTGTCTCCGGCATAGTCCGAGTCGGAATAGCCAACAAGATCGAAAGAGGCCCTCTTAGGATACCAAATGCCAAAGTTTGGTGTATGGATTAAGTATCTCACTATCCTTTTCATGGCCTTAAGATGACATCCTTTAGGAGCAGCTTGATATCATGCACACATGCACACACTTAGCATGATATCGGGACGTGAAGCACATAGATATAACAATGAACCGATCATAGAGCGATAAACCTTTTGATCAACCGGTTTACCATCTTTGGTCATGTCATTATGTCCACTAGTAGGCATGGGTGTAGACATACCTTTGCATTCTTGCATATTGAACTTCTTGAATAAGTCCTTGGTGTACTTCGTTTGAGAAACAAAGGTACCTTCCTTGGTTTGCTTGATTTGCAACCCAAGAAAGAATTTTAGTTCACTCATCATAGACATCTCAAACTTCTCCGACATTAGCTTCCCAAACTTTTCACTAAAATGAGGGTTAGTCGAACCAAATATAATATCATCAACATAAATTTGGCACACAAATAGTTCTCCATTAAACCTTTTAGTAAAAAGAGTAGAATCAATTTTCCCAATTTCAAAGCCTTTTTCAATAAGAAACTTGGTCAAGCATTTATACCAAGCTCTAGGAGCTTTTTTAAGACCATAAAGAGCTTTGTGAAGTTTGTAAACATGATTGTGTTTCTTAGGATTGACAAAGCCGGGAGGTTGCTTAACATAAACTTCCTCCTCTATTTCACCATTTAGAAAATCACTTTTAATGTCCATTTGGTACAAGGTGATATCATGATGATTAGCATAGGCAAGTAAGATGCAGATGGACTCAAGTCTAGCAACGGGGGCGTAAGTCTCACCATAGTCCATACCTTCTACTTGTGTGTAGCCTTGGGCGACGAGACGTGCTTTGTTGCGAACTACTTGTCCATCTTCATCTTGCTTGTTGCGAAACACCCATTTGGTACCGATGATGTTGTGATTGTTATCGGGCTTCTCAACCAATGTCCAAACTTGGTTCCTCTCAAAGTTGTGTAGCTCTTCATGCATAGCATTTATCCAATCCGGATCTTCCAATGCTTCTTCAACCTTCATAGGTTCAATGCTAGAGATGAAAGAATAGTTTTCACAAAAGTTAGCTAAATGAGTTTTAGAGCGAGTGATTCTTCCGGTTTGAATGTCATTGTAGATTTGCTCAACGGGATGATCTTTAGAAATTGTTGCTCGAACTCATGAAAGCTTTTTCTTGGGTCTTCGTTGAACATCTTCTTGATCTTGTTCTTCTTCTTGGCCTTCTTCATTGTCGGCGTTGCCGTTCTCTTGTCGTGGTGGAGAAGGAGGTTGTTGATGTTCATCTTGATGCACTTCCTCGTTTTCATCATCTTGGTGTGTCCCACTTGTGGATGCTTCCGTATCAACTCTTGGTTCACCTTGTCGTGAAGTAGAAGCTTCCACTTGGACAGACGAGGTACTCTCCTTCACCTCCGTTGGACGAACCTTGCCAATAGCCAAGTCTTGGATTGCTTCCGAAGGATCTTTGTCTCCTACATCAATCGGCAATTTCTCTACTTGCGAGCTGTTAGATTCATCAAACTTCACATCTACTGTCTCCTCAACCTTTCGGGTGAAATTGTTGTAGACACGGTAAGTGTGAGAGTTTGAGCCATAACCTAGTAGGAAACCATCATGAGATTTAGGAGCAAATTTAGAGCGACGATGTTTATCAAGAATGTAGCACTTCGAGCCGAATACTCGAAAGTATCCAACTTGGGGTTTGTTACCGGTGAGGAGCTCGTATGCCGTCTTGCCGAGTAGCTTGTGAAGATACAAGCGATTTGTTGCATGACAAGCTGTCTCAACTGCTTCTGCCCAAAAGTGCTTCGGCGTCTTGTACTCATCAAGCATCGTTCTCGCTATTTCAATGAGCGTCAGGTTCTTCCTCTCAACAACTCCGTTTTGTTGAGGTGTGTACGTAGCCGAGAACTCGTGTGAAATCCCTTCTTCATCAAGAAAGGTGTCCACATTTGCGTTCTTGAACTCCATTCCGTTGTCGCTGTGAACCTTCTTGATCTTCACTTCAAATTGATTTTGGGCCTTCCCAGCGAAGTTTTTTAAGATCTTTTGGACCTGCGATTTATCATTGAGAAAGAACACCCACGTAAATCTTGAAAAATCATCAACTATAACTAGACCAAAAGAATTTCCACCGAGACTCTTGTAAGAGTTGGGACCAAAAAGATCCATGTGAAGTAGCTCAAGTGGCCTCCTTGTAGTCATGATGTTCTTCACGAGATGCCTTCCTCCAACCTGTTTACCTACCTAACAAGCACTACAAAGTATATCCTTGTCAAATATGACATCATTAACTCCAAGGATATGATTTCCTTTAATAAGCTTGTCAAGGTTTCGCATACCAACATGACCTAATCTTCTATGCCATAACCAACCTTTTGAGGATTTAGCAATGAAGCAAGTTTTGGGTTGAGCCTTTTTAGTGAAGTCAACAATGTATAGATCACCTCTACGCACACCGGTAAAGACCATTTTATGATTGTCTCGACGAAACACTTGGCAATCTACTTTAGTAAATAGAACATTGAAACTGAAATCAGCAAGTCTAGATACTGAAAGTAAGTTGTATCCAAGAGATTCAACGAGCATGACATTTTGTATGGAGCTATCATGTGATATGGCCACCTTACCGAGCCCAACCACCTTACCCTTTGAGTTGTCACCGAAAGTGACATACTTTCGAGGACTATCATTATCAGCAAGCTCACGAAACATGTCTTCCTCTCCGGTCATGTGATCGGTACATCCACTATCAACAACCCATTCCTTTCCTCCTGACATATATCCCCGAAGATTTGCCATAAGACCAAAGTGTCTCATTGCATCATCAAGATCGAAGTCACTATCATCATCCTCATCATAGTATCCATGTTCAACATCATCATGTGGTGGATCAAGTCCTAGAGAGGGTGATTCATTAGAATGAGTTTGACAATGATCTTGCTTATGAATTTTTATAGCTCTGGAAATAATATCACTAATAATACCAACATTTCCTTTGGCACGCACAAGGTTTGTAAGCTCAAATAGACGATCACCAAACATAGGATCACTAGTATTCATCTTACTCAAGGCAATAGACTTATGGAGAATTTCATCAAGATTTTTCAAGGAATAATCGGGAAATCGTTCCTCAAGAAATTTCCATATGGTGTGGGCACACTTGAAAGTAGGCAAACATCCAATCAAATTTCTAGGCAATCCTCTAATGATAAGTTCGGCAGTTCTAAGATTCCTAATCATGTCAATTGACTCATCATGGGTAGGATGCATAGGATCAACATAAGGTGCACAAGGGCTAGCAATGTACTTGTTCAAATGATATTGATTGAAAATAACAAGCATCTCATTTTTCCATTCATGAAAATACTCTCCATCAAGAATAGGCACTCTATGTCTAAGACTCCCAATAGTAGACTCATCCATCTTCCTCCAATCGTGATTAAACCAAAGCAATGGAGACCAATGCTCTGATACCACTTGTAGGACCTTGAGAAGAGGTGTCTAGAGGGGGGGTGATTAGACACTAAGTACCAAAGTTGCAGTTTTTAAGATTCTTTAAGTTTAAGTGAAGTTTAGGCACAATTTCAACATTCACAATACATATCAAGCAAGCATGCAAAGAGTATATGAGCAGCGGAAAGTAAAGCATGCAACTTGCAAGAAAGCAAAGGGAAGGGTTTGGAGGATTCAAACGCAATTGGAGACACGGATGTTTTTGGCGTGGTTCCGATAGGTGGTGCTATCATACATCCACGTTGATGGAGACTTCAACCCACGAGGGGCAACGGTTGCGCGAGTCCATGGAGGGCTCCACCCACGAAGGGTCCACGAAGAAGCAATCTTGTCTATCCCACCATGGCCGTCTCCCACGAATGACTTGCCTCACTAGCGGTAGATCTTCACGAAGTAGGCGATCTCCTTGCCCTTACAAACTCCTTGGTTCAACTCCACAATCTTGTCGGAGGCTCCCAAGTGACACCTAGCCAATCTAGGAGACACCACTCTCCAAGAAGTAACAAATGGTGCGTTGATGATGAACTCCTTGCTCTTGTGCTTCAAATGATAGTCTCCCCAACACTCAACTCTCTCTCATAGGTTTTGGATCTGGTGGAAAGAAGATTTGAGTGGAAAGCAACTTGGGGAAGGCTAGAGATCAAGATTCATATGGTAGGAATGGGATATCTTGGCCTCAACACATGAGTAGGTAGTTCTCTCTCAGAAAATGTATGCTGGAAGTGTAGGTTCAGTCTGATGGCTCTCTTCACGAATGAAGAGGAGGTGGAGGGGTATATATAGCCTCCACACAAAATCTAACCGTTACACACAATCTGCCAAACTTGGTGGGACCGAATCGTTAAACTCGGTCAGACCGATTTAGCAAATAATGTGACCGTTAGGGTTTTCTCTGGGACCAAAATGCAACTCGGTGAGACCGATATGGTTAGGGTTAGGGCATAACGTAATCTCGGTAAGACCGATTACACAAACTCAGTGAGACCGATTTTGGTAAAAAGCTTTCCATAGAGTTGGTCTGGCAAACTCGGTGGGACCGATTACTCAAACTCGGTGGGATCGATTTTGGTAATAAGTTATCCAGAGAGTTTGCATTGTAATCTCGGTAGTACCGATTGCTCAAAATCGGTGAGACCGATTTTTATAATGGACATACACAAAGAGATTACAATCCCACCTCAGTGAGACCGAGATCCCTATCGGTGAGACCGATTTGTTTAGTGTTTGTGGCAGTGGCTATGACTTTTGGAATCGGTGGCGCCGGATAGGAAGAATCAGTGTTGGCTTTGGGTTTAGGTCATTTGTGGATGTGGGAAAGTAGCTAAGGGATTTGGAGCATATCACAAAGCACATGAAGCAAGAGGCTCATTAAGCAACACCTCATCCCTGCTTGATAGTATTGGCTTTTCCTATAGACTCAATGTGATCTTGGACCACTAAAAATGTAAAATGAAGAGTCTTGAGCTTGAAGCTTGAGCCAATCCTTTGTCCTTAGCACCTTGAAGGGGTTCCCACATCCTTTAGTCCATGACACTACATTGTTGAACTTATCTGAAACATGCTAGATAAAAGTGTTAGTCCAACAAGAGATATGTTGACATTAATTACAAAAACCACCTAGGGAGCACTTGTGCTTTCAGAAGGGGAGTCCGGAAACAACAATCCGGACCCAACCGCACCACCCAACACCGAACATTCTAACACAATCGGCGGTTCTGCCAATGAAATAACACATTCAGCCCATGAAATAATGGCAGTCATTGCCCCATGGACGGAACCATTCCTAGCCTACTTAACTAGGAAGGAACTTCCCGAGGACCAAAACGAGGCCCGCTGCATAGTACGGCGATCTAAAGCCTATAAGGTCCATGAGGGAGGGCTTTATAAGAAAAGCACAACCGGAGTCCTTCAAAGGTGTATCTCCGAGGAGGAAGGGCGAAATTTCTGGTTGAAATTCACGCCGGACTCGGTGGGCACCACGCCGCAGCTCGGGCCCTTGTAAGCAAGGCCTTCCGTACAGGATTTTATTGGCCGACGGCCCGGGCAGACGCTCAGGACTTAGTCCAACGATGCGTCGATTGCCAGCTCTTTGCTAAAAAAAGCCACATGCCACCCACCGCCCTCAAAACTATACCCATCACCTTGCCGTTCGCGGTCTGGGGGCTTGACATGGTTGGACCCCTTAAAGGAGGAACCCGCAAGCAAAAATACCTATTGCTCATGGTGGATAAATTCACCAAATGGATAGAGGCCAAGCCAGTTAAGACGGCCGAATCCGTACCCGTGATAGACTTCATATCAGGGGTAGTACACCGTTACGGCGTCCCCCATAGCATCATCACTGATAACGATACGAACTTCACGGCCGAGGAGGTTAAACTCTGGTGCAAAAACATGGGCATCAAGCTCGACTATGCTTCAGTCTATCACCCTCAAACTAATGGTCTAGTCGAACGAGCAAATGGTCTAATCATGAGCGGCATTAAACCCAGACTAGTGCGGTCCCTCAAGGAATCTAACACGCACTAGGTAGAGGAGCTCGACTCCGTACTCTGGGGGCTGCGGACCACGCCAAATCGCACTACCGGATTCGAATCATTTTTTATGGTATACGGCGCAGAGGCAGTTTTGCCCTGCGACATAATTCATGACTCACCTCGCATGCGCATGTACATAGAAAGAGAAGCCGAGCTGGATCGGCAGGACAGTTTGGACGCCTTAGAGGAGGAGCACTATGTGGCAAAAGCTCATTCCGCATTCTATCAACAGCAGACTCGAAGATATCAAAGCAGAGAAGTACGGGCCAAAACATACAATGTTGGCGAACTAGTTCTACGCCTGCCGGAGAAGAAAAAGGACAAACTCAAGCCCAAATGAGAAGGTCCCTTCATCATCGACCAAGTCCTGACCGGCAGAGTGTACCGTCTGCGAAACGCATCGGATAACCGACTCGAGCCGAACCCATGGAACGCAGCCCGTCTCCGAAGATTCTACGCCTAGCGCCAGACTCTGAGTTCGTCTCCTTCCTCCGTCTATATTTTATACTTTAACTGTCTTTTATTTCTCTCCTTCTCCCTCCTTTTTTCTGAAGCCGTTGAAGGCTCGTTTGTGCATTGTTCGCACACACTTGACGCGTTATCCGCGCTCAGTATACCTGGGGGCTTCTTTAACAGAAGCTTATTTATACGAACTTTATGCCCAACACATGTGTCACACTTCCGCATGTACCTTTTATTCACCATTATATGCATCGATATGACTTAAGTTTTGGCCAAGATGGGTTGCCTGGCTCCTGTGCTTACCCCTACGTTCCTGATTGTTCGGCTAGGTGGTAAAGGGAGCACCTCTGCGATTGTTACCGTCGGGTCAGCCGGACGTGTACCTCAGACTGGGTGAAGCCGAAAGCTAGCGTTCTTAAGGGAATATTCGGTCGGTGAACTAAAAGATGAATTCTCACTTATTCATTTATCTGCCCCCAGATGTTTTTCTGCTTTTTTCGCAGTCCGGACATGCACTTTAGGGCATGCCTCCCAGGGAAAGGAACCCCTAACGGAACTATTCTCCCTGGAAGATGTTTCTTACTAATCATGTAATATAATATAACTAGTTGGGCACTTGTCTGATAAAGCACTTATGACCCCTACGCCTGGTCTCCACGCATGCCCCGGTTCTTACATAACCGCGAGGGTATTCGGACACACTCCAGACTGTCGGGTCCCGAGATTGAAGCGAAAAGGTCTGCTACGACAAACAATCTACAATCCAGCTAGAAGGCATTTTACATGTCATTTTAAATTACATAGTCAAATTGACTGATTGTATTCCTCTTCAATACCATCTAATAGGCTATCTAGTTTACTATCTCGCTGGGAATACTTCGCGGTCAACTCTACTTGGCCGTACACTAAGCTCACAGGGATCTCCTTCCCATCGGGCCCCATAGGTCTGACCTTGGCCATGTGGTTTGGGTCAGCCTTCGTGTACCGTGTCTTCACAATGGCCCAGGCATCCCTGGCGCCCTAACGGCAGGCTGATATCTTCCATAGCCGGAAGCGCCGCTGTGCTCCCTGAAGCTTCTCTGCAAGCTCTCCAAGGCCTTCGGGTAGGGATATGGATGGCCACAAGGCCTGGGCAACGCCTCTCATCACCTGCCGAACTCGTTCGTGCAGTTGCAGCAGCTCGGGAAGTAAGTCACCCGTTGAACCGAACATTTCCTCTGCAGGACGACCTGTGAGCATACCTACACACATATTTCTGTTAATCGACTTCCTCGCCGAACTCTTCTTTTCAAAAGTTCGCTCAAACACTTACAATAAATGCCGCGATGAAGCCGTCGTTTCTCCTTCACGGAGTCATACAGCTGGGCTCGAACATCCTTTGGTTCCTCACCCAGCCGAATGTTGGCATCTTGGAGATGATTTTTCTCTTGCCTCACCCTTGTAAGCACACTCTCGCCGGCCTTTAACCGGCACAGTAGCTGTTGCCTGTCCGGATCTAGTCCAGCTCCATCTGCAATATTATTGTCAGACTTATACACACGCCGCATTTAGCAAATTACTTCTCTTTTGAAGCATATATTACCAAAGGGAGTCTCTGTGGCTTCCCCTGTCGCGGCTAGTGCAGCCTCAAGTTGGGCCTTGCACTCTTGAAGCTCCTCGGACAGTTGGGTATTCTTTTCTGTAAGACCCTGCATAACAAATGATCCTTAAATCAGTTATTCTAACTATTTTAAGTCTCGGGGGCTACTAGCATATATAACTGTCAAAATTCCTCACCCGTATGTCTTTCACATACTGCTCTGTGGCTCTGACTAGACCATCTTGAGCGGCACGGAGGTGCGCATCTCCCGAATTAAAGGCATTCAATGCATCTTGGGAGAAACATGCGTCACAAAGAACTGTCCGGCGGCGACTGTGATTCATGGCACTCTCCACCTCAGATCTGGTGGCGGACAAACTATCGGCATCCTCCGTTGGAGGAGCATCCGACGCGCGCCTTGTGTTCGCCTCCCCCTCCGGACCTGGCATTGGAGCCTGGCTGGCGGAGGCTCGATTGGCAACCTCTCCGGACACAGTCCGGCGAGCGCTCTTTTTCCTAAAAAGATCGCGAACGTTAGTATGCCTTCCAGGAATCTTTCCTTGAAACACGGTGGCGCGCCATACCGTTGCAGCGATGTCTCGATCTGCACCGCACTTCTTTTCTGCCTGCTGGGCTGAGCTGCCCCTTGTTAGCCAGCCGCCGCGGGCTTGGCTTCCCGCCTCAAAGGCACCTCCCGCGGAACACCATTGGTATGCGGTGATCAGAAATAAGCACGGATGGGTCACGGTATCAGGACTTCGGTCACAGTTACCTGGGAAGCCGGAAAAATTCCGGGGTAGTCGGCCGTAATGGCGACCAAAGCATTGTCGATGCTAAGTTGGTGGAACACCCCATCGATCAGCTCCACCTTTATATCCGGATCCTCTTCGGAGGCCGGATCGAGGGACCATTCCGGATCCTCGGGTTGTGGAGGCGGGCCATGCATATCCTCTACAGCCCGGCGCAGTTCCTGCGTCGAAATCACAAAGTGAGATACTTAACCATGGGAATGGGGATCGGATAAGCAAAAAGAAATGTCCTCTTACCCAGCTTCGAGGATTGTTCATAGAAAATCCGTTCAATGGACTAACATGGAGAAAATCCTCCTTTTCCCCTTTGTACAGGCCGGACAAGATCTTCACCAGATCAGCGACCGATCTCGGCCCCTTACGGCCATGACGGGTGGCATCATCCTCCTCGTTGAAATCTCACATGGGGTGGCCCCTATACTGGAGCGGCTGCACCCCCCGCATAATGCATGCAGCCATGACCCCAATCATGGTCAATCCGGAATGAGCCAATAATCTTATTCGGCCCATCAGGTACAGGACGTCCCTGTCATTCTCCCGTTGAGGGCTCCTCGGACGCCAACTTAGGCGTTTCTTCAGAGGAGCATTACTGAACTCCGGGAGGTCGATCCGAACTGGATCCGGTAGCGGGGCGTCTTCTATATAAAACCATTTCGAAGGTTAGTCTTCAGATGCCTTCTTCGGGGTTCCGGATAGATATCCGGTCCCGGCGATACGCCATAGCTCGGCTCCGCCCACTTGATATATTAACCCCTCATGAGAACGGGGTACAAGGCAGAATATTCTCTTCCACAGCGCAAAATGAGCCTCGATGCCCAAGAATAGCTCGCAAAGGGCCACAAAGCCCGCGATGTGCAGAATGGAGGCAGGCGTAAGGTGGTGCAGCTGGAGGCCGTGGAACTCCAGGAGCCCCCGGAGAAACAAATGTATTGGAAATCTGAGTCCTCTTAACAGATAAGAGACAAAGCATACCCGCTCTCCTTTGGAAGGATCGGGGACGCTCTCCTCTTGCTTTCTGCCCTTGTAGGTGGCGAGTCTAGCTCAAACCAGAACCATAAAGGCTGGGGGAAGAAATCCCTTGGTTTGGAGCGTCACTAGCTTGCTATGCGGGACAGAGCATCTTTCCCAATCCCCAGGCCGAGGGCTGGGAGCGCGAGAGGAGGAGCCGCGTCGACTGTCCATGATGGAATGGATTGTTTGTCAGAAGCGCTCCGATGAAAGCTTGCGGAGGGGGGATGGTGTGATTCGGATCTAGATCCTCGTCTCTTTTTATAGGTGGCTCATTTGCGCAGCTAAGTGGGAAAGTGTAAAAATACCCTGGCTTTTCGCATTCGTTTGACATGTGGAAGATGGCCATTATTGGGCATGGAAGCCAAGGAGCGCAGCATTTATAAGAAGCCGGATGCTATTCGACAAGTATATGGAATTTGGAGAAGAACCCGCCTTGCAATGCCGAAGACAATCAACACGCCGGATTCATCATCATTGAAGCCTGGTTCGGGGGCTACTGAGGGAGTCCCGGACTAGGGGGTGTCCAGATAGCCAAACTATCATCTTTGGCCAGACTCCAAGACTATGAAGATACAAGATTGAAGACTTCGTCTCGTGTCCAGATGGAACATTCCTTGGCGTGGAAGGCAAGCTTGGCGATACGGATATGTAGACCTCCTACCATTGTAACCGACTCTATGTAACCCTAGCCCTCTCCGGTGTCTATATAAACCAGAGGGTTTTAGTCCGTAGGACGAACAACAATCATACCGTAGGCTAGCTTCTAGGGTTTAGCCTCTTTGATCTCGTGGTGGATCTACTCTTGTACTACCCATATCATCAATATTAATCAAGCAGGAGTAAGGTTTTACTTCCACCGAGAGGGCCCGAACCTGGGTAAAAACATCGTGTCCCTTGTCTCCTGTTACCATCCGCCTAGACGCACAGTTCGGGACCCCCTACCCGAGATCCACCGGTTTTGACACCGACAAGGAGACACATCAATAACTTTAAGATCTTCATCATTATTTTCATGGAAACTAGAGGAACACGCCTTTACAAAGCAATCTTTCTTAGCACACAATCTAGCGGCTCTTTCCTTGCACTCATCAATGGAAATTCTCATGCTTTGAGAGACTCATTGATATCATGCTTAGGAGGAGTAGATCTAAGTTTAAGAGAATCAATATCAAGCGAAAGTCTATCAACGTTCCTAGCCAAATCATCAACTTTGAGCAATTTTTCTTCAAGCAAAGCATTAAAATTCTTTTGAGAAATCATAAATTCTTTAACACTATTCTCAAAATCAGAGGGCATCTTATTAAAATTACCATAAGAATTATTATAGTAATTTCCATAATTATTAGAGGAATTACTAGGGAATGGTCTAGAATTAAAGTTTCCTCTATAAGCATTGTTTCCAAAACTATTCCTACCAACAAAATTCACATCCATAGATTCATTATTATTCTCAATCAAAGTAGACAAAGGCATATCATCGGGATCAAGAGGACTATTTTTAGTAGCAAACAACTTCATAAGTTCATCCATCTTTCCACTCAAAACATTGATTTCTTCTATAGCATGCACTTATTTACTAGTAGTTCTTTCGGTGTGCCATTGAGAATAATTAGCCATAATATTATCAAGAAGTTTTGTAGCATCTCCTAACGTGATTTCCATAAACGTGCCTCCCGCGGATGAATCTAAAATATTTGTAGAAGCAAAGTTCAAACCGGCATAAAATTTTTGTATGATCATCCATAAATTCAAATCATGAGTAGGGCAATTGCGAATCATAAATTTCATTCATTCCCAAGATTAGGCAACATGCTCATGATCAAGTTGTTTAAAATTCATAATATCATTCCTCAGAGTGATAATCTTAGCAGGAGGAAAATACTTAGAGATAAAAGCATCTTTGCACTTGTTCCAAGAATCAATACTATTTTTAGGCAAAGACGAAAACCAAACTTTAGCACGCTCTAAGTGAAAACGGAAATAACTTCAATTTAACAATATCATTATCCGTATCTTTCTTCTTGTGCATATCACAAAAATCAACTAAGTTTTTTAGATGAGTAGCAACAACTTCACTAGGAAGGCCGACGAATTGATCTTTCATAAAAAGATTCAGCAAAGCAGTCTTGATTTCACAAGACTCAACATCATTAAAAGGAGCAATCGGAGTACTAAGGAAATCATTATTATTGGTATTGGAGAAATCACACAATTTGGTATTATCTTGCGCCATGGCAACAAGTAATCCAACACACAAGCAAACAGAAAAAGCCAAGCGAAAAAGAGAGAGAGAGAGAGAGAGAGAGACTGGGAAAGAGAGGGCAAATAAAACGGCAAGGGTGAAGTGGGGGAGAGGAAAACGAGAGGCAAATGGAAAATAATGTAAATGTGAGGGAGATGAGTTTGTGATGGGTACTTGATATGTCTTGACTTGAGCGCGGACCTCCTCGGCAACGGCGCCAGAAATACCTCTTGCTACGTCTTGATCTTGCGTTGGTTTTCCTTGAAGAGGAAAGGGTGATGTAGCAAAGTAGCGTATGTATTTCCCTCAGTTTTTGAGAACCAAGGTATCAATCCAGTAGGAGGCTCCTCAAAAGTCCCACACACCTACACAAACAAACAAAGAACTCGCAACCAACGCAATAAAGGGGTTGTCAATCCCTTCACGGCCACTTGCGAAAGTGAGATCTGATAGAGATAGTATGATAAGATAAATATATTTTTGGTATTTTATAATATAGATGAGAAAAGTAAAGCTGCAAATAAAAGTAGATTGAAAGCTTATATGATAAAAGATAGACCCGGGGGCCATAGGTTTCACTAGTGGCTTCTCTCAAGATAGCATAAGTACTACGGTGGGTGAACAAATTACTGTCGAGCAATTGATAGAAAAGCGAATAATTATGAGATTATCTAGGCATGATCAAGCATATAGGCATCACATCCGTGACAAGTAGACCAACTCCTGCCTGCATCTACTACTATAACTCCACACATCGACCGCTATCCAGCATGCATCTAGAGTATTAAATTCATAAGAACAGAGTAACGCATTAAGAAAGATGACATGACGTAGAGGGATAAACTCAAGCAATATGACATAAACCCCATCTTTTTATCCTCGATGGCAACAATACAATACGTGCCTTGCAACCCTTTCTGTCACTAGGTAAGGACACCACAAGATTGAACCCAAAGCTAAGCACTTCTCCCATGGCAAGAAAGATCAATCTAGTAGGCCAAACCAAACTGATAATTTGAAGAGACTTGCAAAGATAAATCAATCATACATAACAGAATTCAGAGAAGATTCAAATATTTCTCTTAGACAAACTTGATCATAAACCCACAATTCATCAAATCTCGACAAACACACTGGAAGAAGAGTTACATCAAATAGATCTCCACAAGAGAGGGGGAGAACATTATTTGAGATCCAAAAAGAGAGAAGAAGCGATCTAGCTAATAATTATGGACCCAAAGGTCTGTGGTAAACTACTCACAACTCATCAGAGGGGCTATGGTGCTGATGTAGAAGCCCTCCATGGTTGAGTCCCCCTCCGGCGGAGCGCCGGCGAAGGCTCCAAGATGGGATCTCGTGGATACAGAAGGTTACGGCGGTGGAAATTGTTTTTCGTTGGCTCCCTGGATGTTTTCGGGGTACGTAGGTATATATAGGAGGAAGAAGTACGTTTGTGGCCGCTCATGGGGCCCAGGAGACAGGGGGCATGTCCACGAGGGTTGGGCGCGCCCTCCTATCTCCTGGCCTCCTCGATTGCTTCTTGACTTGCACTCCAAGCCCTCTGGATCACGTTCGTTCCAAAAATCACGCTCCCGAAGGTTTCATTCCGTTTGGACTCTGTTTGATATTCCTTTTCTTCGAAATACTGAAATAGGCAAAAAAACAGCAATACGGGCTGGGCGTCCAGTTAGTAGGTTAGTCCCAAAAATTATATAAATATGTAAAATAAAGCCCACAAACATCCAAAAGGGATAATATAATAGCATGGAACAATCAAAAAGTATAGATACGTTGGAGACGTATCACATGGCCATGCTAATCCTAGTCGGATCACATGAGGGGCCCAGAGTATATCTCTCCTAATCCGAGGGGCAAATCGTATCTTGCTTGACCATGTCTCGCAGCATGGGACTGGACAACCCGAAACCTACCTTTGTAACTACCCAGTCACGGAATAGCGTTTGGTCGGCCCAAAGCAAGTTTGTCACCATCCCGAGTACATGCGTCAGCTCAGGTCTTACGACATAGAACGTATGTTGTACTAGAGGCTCACAGATGACATATCGTTGTGCCTCATAGTTTGTTCTGTCCGACTCGGAACTTATCTCGACTCGGATTCGACTATGTCGAATCTGACCAGATCCTTCCGAGTCCATATTATCTGGTTAGCATCAATGCTTCATGGCTAGTGAGACCGAGACATCCACCATGTCATATGCTAGTCTAGTTCGACGTGTGCCCACATGTCACTTGTGACTAGGGACAATTTAGGATGTATCATACAACACAAGATCTCACAGACAAGTCACGTACTTGCCAACAACTATCATTGATTACATCCAAGGACTATCTTTATTCATAAACATATAGGAAATATCATCATACATGATTACCTCTAGGGCATATCTCCAATAATACGCTAGATCCTCTAAACACAAAGAGTGATACAAGATTCGAAGTCAACAAAGGACGATACAAAAGGTATTCTTCGTGAGGAGGTCTTGAAGGGTCTTCCCATGACGGGGTCTTGAATACGGTTGGGGGATCTTCTTCGAAGAGGTCGTGAGCTCCAAGGAGAAGTAACCAAGTGGATGAGCAAAGCTCTATCTCAAATATGAGCTAATCCAATGCTAACCCTAGAAAAGAGGTGGAGGACTCATTTATATAGGAAAAGGGGGCGAGCGGATACATGGGCCTCGGCCCAACATGCGCATGCAGGCTGGGGTCCAGATGATCCGGACGGGGAGCCAGATGATCCGGGATTTAGGGATTCGGATGATCCGGGGGTCGGTCCGGATGAGGAGAAGGGGAAGGTGGTGGCGGCAATGGCCCGGATGTCCAGAGGGGGGTCCGGATGTCCGTCTGGGGTCCGGATGGTTTGGCTTCGGGGTGCAGCTACGGGTGTGTGACGCCCGGATAATTAGGCTACAGTAATCCCGCGTTAACGATGCCACGTCACCTCGGTTACTGTTGCTAACCTCGCATTAGATCGAAACCGATTCGAAATCAAATTCAAAATCAATCAAATAATAAGAGTTTTCAAATATTAAAACTAAAATGTTCGGAGTGAACCAAATATTGCATAGGTAATGATGGTGGAGAAGCCACACCTTTATAAAATATTTAAATACTATAAGATGAATAAAACAACAGCAAAAACAGTTATTTAAATACCTTTTGTAATAAATAAAAGGTCAAACTAATTTATTTGAGGACTAGATTTCTTGTGACTATGGACTAAGTTGAAATACTAATTTAGATACTATGTGTATATTTTACTAAAACTAAAATAATAGGAAACAAAACTAAAAAAAAGGTAAAGTAAATAAAAAGTAAAAACAAAACAAAACAGAAGAGAAGGGAGCCCCCCCCCCCACCTGGGCCAACCGGCCCAGCTAGTCAGCCAGCCGGCCAGCCCATTACCCCCTGGCCTATATGGCCCCCTCACCCCGAAACCCTAACCCCTCTCCCAGTCGCCCACTTTCGCCCCCCCCCCACTTGCTCCACTCCCCCTCTGCCCCCTCCCCGATCCAGATCGGATTGGGGGCGTTCGCCGATGCCGCCCGGAATCCCCGCTGGAGCCACCCTGCCACCCACCATCGTCGGTGCCGCCTCCCCTTCTCACTCACTCGTCCTCGACCATGGTCCCAAGCTCGACGTCGTGTCGCCGTCACCGTCGCCTGGAGGAACACCTCGCCGGACGCCATCACCGGCCTGCCTCCTCCTCCGCACTGGCCTGCTTCCTCTACGCACGTCGTCCCCGTCCCCCACCTCGAGCACCGCTGCCCTTGATCCTGCGAACCCCGGTGAGGCCCCGGGCCTCCCCACTCTCCTACCCTCTCCCTCGCCCTCACGCTCACCGCGGCCCTCGCGCTAGCCGTCTGCACCGTTGGCCGCGCCCAGGCTCGCCCCTGGTCGCGCCCGCGACCATGCTCACCGCACCCCGACCTCCTCTCCCTCCTACGACGCGTCCGGGCCGCGCCCCGCGACCACCGCCTGCACCTGCCAGGCTCGCCGCGCCTGCTGCAGGCCGGGCTCCGATGCTACTTCACCTCTGAAGCCCGCCTCCGGTCACCCTCTGCCGCCCCCTGGAGCCCCTCGTTAGCCACTTGATCGCGCCCTCGTCGGCGCTCTGCCCCGCCCCCTGCTCCCCATGGCCGTGCACTGCGTGCCGTGGCCGCCGTCGCCCACCGTCCCGCTTCCCTCATGCGGCGCCGCCCGGATCCACCCTGGATGGCCGTCGTCCACACTGGCCAAACACCACCGCGCCCCGGTGGCCTTGCCTCGCCTCCCCGATCGGGCTCGGCCCTGGACGGGTGCGCCCGTAAGTGCACTGCTGGCGCCCGCGCCCGCTAAGGCCATAGGCCACTGACATGGGGACCCCACCCCTAGAACGTTAAAAAAAAGAAAAGAAGAAGAAGATATAAAAAAGGGAAATTAAAAATAATATTAATAAAATTAAAAATTAATTAATTAGTGAATGAATTAAGTTAATTAACCTTGTTTAATTAGTCTAATTAACTAGTTAGTTTAATTGAACCGTAATTAGTTTAGTTAGATCCCAAATTAACCTAAATAGTGTATGACAGGTGGGTCCCATTGGACCCACACATCAGTTTGACCAGTCAACACCTCTGTTGACTACCGACGTCATGCTGGCGTCATCATGACGTCAGCAAACACTGTTCTGGATAATGTTGAATTAAATTAATTAAATAAATTCTAAAAATTATTTAAAACTTTAGAAAATCATATAAAATAAACCATAGCTCAGATGAAAATACTTTCTACATGAAAGTTGCTCAAAACGACGAGACGAATCCAGATATGCAGCCCGTTCGGCCGACACGCGTCCCTATCATAGTGAACCTGCAACATTTCACCTCCGGTTCATCTGTCCGAAAACGCGTAACAGCGGGGATACTTTCCTGGATGTTTCCCCCTTTCGCCGGTATCACCTACTACCACGTTAGGGCACACCTAACCCCGCTCATTGTCATGTAATGCGTTGTCATGCTTATGTTTGCATTGTATTTACTATTTCTTCCCCATGTTCTCTCCGATAGACTATGAGACCGACGCTGCTGCTGCCCAGTTCGACTACGGAGTTGACGACCCCTCCTTCTTGCCAGAGCAACCAGGCAAGCCCCCCCCCCCCCTTGATCACCAGATATCGCCTATTTTTCTCTATACTGCTTGCATTAGAGTAGTGTAGCATGTTACTATCCGGTTACTCCTATTCTTTTGCATAGCCTATCATTGTTGCTACAGTCATTGATACCATACCCGCAATCCTAAATGCTTAGTATAGGATGCTAGTTTATCATCATTGGCCCTACATTCTTGTTGGTCTGCCTTGCTATACTATCGAGCCGTGATCACTTGGGAGGTGATCATGGGTATATACTATACATATATACATACTTCAGATGGTGACTAAAGTCAGGTCCGCTCGAAGAGTACCCGCGAGTGATTCACAGATTGGGGGCTGAAAGGACCTTTGTCCCGACGGCCCTTTGTGTTGATCTTTGTGGCGGAGCGACAGGGCAGGTTGAGACCACCTAGGCGAGAGGTGGGCCTGGCCCTGGTCGGCGTTCACGATTGCTTCATAATAACACGGTTAACGAGATCTTGGTATTTGATCTGAGTCTGGCCACTGGCCTATATGCACTAACCAACTACGCAGGAAAGATATGGGCACTCGACATCGTGGTATCAGCCGAAGCCTTCTAGACGTCAGCGACTGAGCGGCGCGCGCCGGATTGGAACATAAGCCTGCTCTTGTATTAAGTGGGCTAGTTCTGCTTTCGGCCGCCCACGCAACGTGTAGGTGTGCAATGGGCGATGGGCCCAGACCCCTGCACCATAGGAGTTAGACTGGCATGCTGACCTCTTTGTTAGGCCTAGGTGGGGCTGCAATGTGTTGATCTTCTGAGGCCGGGCATGACCCAGTAAAGTGTGTCCGGCCAAATGGGATCGAGCGTGTTGGGTTATGTTTTGCACCCCTGCAGGGAAGTTAATCTATTCGAATAGCCATGTCCCTCGGTAAAAGGACGACCTGGAGTTGTACCTTGACCTTATGACAACTAGAACCGAATACTTAATAAAACACACCTAGACAAGTTCCACAGACAACCCGGTGATCGCTTTTCCACAGGGCGACGAGGGGAGGATCGCCGGGTAGGATTATGCTATGCGATGCTACTTGGAGGACTTCAATCTACTCTCTTCTACATGCTGCAAGACGGAGGCTGCCCGAAGCCTAGTCTTCGATAGGACTAGCTATCCCCCTCTTATTCTGGCATTCTGCAGTTCAGTCCACTAATATGGCCTCCTTACACATATACCCATGCATATGTAGTGTAGCTCCTTGCTTGCGAGTACTTTGGATGAGTACTCACGGTTGCTTTGCTCCCTCTTTTCCCCCGTTTTCCTCTTCTTCTCGGATGCCGCAACCAGACTTTGGAGCCCTGGAGCTAGATGCCACTTTCGACGATGACTACTACACTGGAGATGCCTACTACTACGTGCAGGCTGCTGACGACGACCAGGAGTAGTTGGAAGGATCCCAGGCAGGAGGCATGCACCTCTTTCGATCTGTATCCCAGTTTTGCTAGCCTTCTTAAGGAAAACTTGTTTAACTTATGTTTGTACTTAGATATTGTTGCTTCCGCTGACTCGTCTATGATCGAGCACTTGTATTCGAGCCCTTGAGGCCCCTGGCTTGTATTATGATGCTTGTATGACTTATTTATGTTTTTAGAGTTGTGTTGTGATATCTTCCCGTGTGTCCCTGATCTTGATCGTACACGTTTGCATGCATGATTAGTGTATGATTGAATCGGGGGCATCACAAGTTGGTATCAGAGCCGACTGCCTGTAGGAATCCCCCTTCCACACTCCTTGGATGAAGTTGAGTCTAGACATTATAAAACTTAACTTTTACTAACATGGCTGTGTGCCTTACGGGCCCACGTCGCCATCGGGTGGTATTAGGATCTTTTATTCCTCGTCCATGCTCTGGGAATCTGATCTCTCTTCTATTCAGGTTAAGTGATTTAAAGAAAAAAACTAGCTTTAGGTTCTCGAAAATACTTCTCCCGGAGAGCCCCTTCAGTCCAGATGATCGCCTGCTGCACCAGAAAATTTTAAAGATACTCTTCGATATTTCCCCGAGACCCTTGTGCTCTTCGTCGCTGCAAATTCCATACCATCGATAAATCCTTATGGAAAGCTTCATACACTTGTCGTCCATAATTTCATTTCCAATTTGATCTTGTTATTACAAGATACCCTAAAATACTTCGGATATTCTGAGGACCATTTGTGTCTACTGCCTTGCAGTTCCTTGTCGCCTGAATACACCTACAAATTAATCCTCACACTTACCGAGGATTTGTTTCTCCCCCGTTGTTCATATGTTTCATATGACACTTTGAAATTCTATCCGATCATTCGAGAATCCTCGTTAAAACTATTGCTCTACACATACTTGTCTGCTTGCATTATGGTTGCTTCCCATAGGTCTAGCAACATTCATTAGTCTCCTTTGACACTGTCATTTTGATCCTATTGATTCAACATGAGTGCGAATGCACGCAATCATCGGTTGATTCTTTTAAAATTATCTTTCCGTCTGAGATGTCATTTTGAACATGATTTGTTTATTGACCAATCAAATTGTCGTCGATTGTACCCCTAAGTCTATGCAGCTTACCCATCCTTAATCAGAGCGTTTGCTTCTGATCCCTTGAATCAGAAATCATGATTCCTTACATTGAGCTTTGAATTAGTCAGTTGCTTCTATAATCCAATGCCTTCGCATTGTTTCTTCCTCTGCTTGTGTACCAATACTCACATCAGCTCCGCTATGGACCGTCGGATCCTTTGTTGTAATATCATCCGACAGTGTCCTTGGTATACTAAAAGCTCGAGAAGATATTTCCCTGATACATAATGCATTCGGTAAATTGTATCCTCTTGTTTTGTCACCCATGCTCTACTATCAAGCTTGTGTTAATTACTATTGAAGTTTGTGGTATATGTTCCTAAGATGCCCTGATGGGTTGAACCTACGCGTTCCCTAATCTGTGTGAACCCGAAAGATTTCACGGGTCATACTTATCTGGTATTGCACCAGGTAAAACTTTCAAGAACTAATGTCATTTTTGAAATATGAGAGGTGAATGGAAGGTTATGCATTTACGAAGTGGGAGTCGACCTTGAACCTTTGTGTTCATGTCCATGGACACGATGTAGATCCTATCATGGAAGCTTCTTGCAATAATAACTATTTCCTTGAAAATATCATCTGGATCTGTGAATTAATCCTTGGTGATCGTGGTTCCGACCATAATTTCTTCCTTTGATTTCATTTCTTAGACAAGTAAAAGCGCTTGTCTTCTATAGATCAATACACCCCACTTAAACCTTTAATTTGATATGCCTTCGAGTATTATCTCCCTGGTATCTCGAGGATATCATGCCATTGCACTACATCTTATTAATTTGTGCCGAAGAATACATTTCCATATCATAGTCACTCTATGAGTTTTGGGTTGTAGTCAACCGAGAACACCGAATAGTGAATCGAGTCCGCACTGCGATTCGACAAGTCTTAGTAATCTTCATTGCTTACGAGTTTAATACTCCATCATGTCATTCCTAGCCTTATCGGCTACATCATTATCGTACTAAATTTAACTATGCTATCTGGTTCTTCCTGAAGCACAAATTTCGACGGTGAGCTAATCTTACGTCGATCTTCCTCGTCATATCATTTCTCCTTGAACAACAAAACTGATTTCGAGTTTGTGTCGTACCCATGGTTCCAATAACCTTTCGCTTCATCATTCCTTCAGCTTGATGTCATCGCCGATTGATTACATCTTCATGAGATCTCTCAACAAATGTGTCGTGATCATCATTAGCCTTCTGAGCTCTTCCAAGATATCTATCGAATTCTTAATGAGAAATACCCTCCTTCCCCTCGATGATTTTTATTATCATCGACAACCCCCTTGACTTCCTTCCATCGCGAGCTTGTCCACATTATGAATGCAAATTGCTCTCCAGCTAGTGTTGTGTTCTGCCTTGAACTATTACTGTCTTTTATGTCGAGAATGTTGTGGGGATTGCTCCACCTCTTAAAAATTCTCGGTATGATGATACTTCTCACCATCACCATTCTTCCCTTGGTCCCCGTGTTGTTGTTTTTTTAACCGGGATACCAATATGCTAATGATGTTGTTTGAGTTCTGTACTTCTAGCAACCCTATTGCTTTAAAGTTAACAATTGACAGTTCGTTCTTAGACTATTGGTTATTGAATCGTCACTCTAACATTGATCTTGTTGCCTAAGGTCATATTTCGGGCACACCTTTCAACTAATGATCGATGGTGTATGTTCTACTCGAGCATACAACATTATATCATTTAAGTTGACAAGTGTCATCTTCTTGTTCACATTATTGTGGAAATCCATCCGTTTGGAATTCTCGATGAATTGTCGTTGAGCCCATCAACCACCTCCTCATCCTCTCCTTGGTTTAATGATGAACTATTGTTTCAGGAACCCTCTCCCATAGTTCTTTTTCCCGAGAATCTTGCAATGTCATTTCATCGATTTGTGTTCCACATTTTCATCTCGGACATCCTGAGTCTGAGGTATCATGACACCAATCAGATCTGAATCTCGGTCAGATATGATGGTTGGGACAACTTTCCAGGAGTTATGATGTTGGTCCTTTGATGACCCAGTAATATGATGTCATGCCTAGCACCCCCTGGCTGGAAGACCTATCATTATAATTTCTTTTGCAAGGATAACCATTCTTCCTGGAGGAAATTGTAAGACTTATTTTATAAGTTTCTCCTGATGGATCATTTGTGTATCCAAAGTTTGGCCCTTGATTGAAACACCATATCATTGCTACCTCGAAGCATGACTATGATACCCTGCTCATCAACAAGAACATTGGAGGCGCGATGCTAAATGTTTCTTGGTCAGTTGTCCAAACACCATTGTATGGGTAACATCTTGATTAATCCTTGCGTCTTACTTGAATGGTTGGGTACTTGCTCTCCTACCTTGTATGCCATGTTCTGCTTGTACATGGGAAGGATATACTCTTAATAATTGTGTGTAATCACAATTTTCCTTTCCATTGTTCTGTTTAATCTGATATTTGGTTTTTCCTTTCCATTCTTTTGTTTAACCTTTCCTGAATCTGACTTAACTGAGCAGAGAAAATTCCCTTCTTAGGTAGGCACCTTATTGTACCATTCTGTCTGTAAGATCCTGTTACTATTGTTGATGACATTTCGGTAACCACCGATGGGTGATAACTTTGCCAATTGGTTCGCCTCATTCATCAAGAAGGAAAATTGCTTTCTTCGTTCCCCGTCTTGGTACCCACGTTGTTGTCGGCATAGCTGATAAGCTATTCACTGGAATGCCTCCCTGTCGCGGCTATGCAAGATGTCATCACCCTTCCTACTTTCAACCCACATGGTGGGCCCATAACCCACAGGTCCACTGGATCGAAACCTGACTCTCCTTTATAACCCAGATTCTAATGTATCCTTTGCACCTGGCTTCGTACGTGATTCACGAGCTAAAAGCTATACCATTATTCATCCATGGATCAAACACCGTGTTATTCTTATTGTTCAAGCCCCCATTCCAGCTTCTGTCTAGTCATCGAATGATTGCCTACCCATTTGAAACTTTGGTACCAGCGTATATTGCACTCAACGAATTCACTGAAATACAACTCATGGGGTACCTTCTCTATTTCCCATTGAGTTCACCGTCAGATGCCCAGCTATGTGGAGATGCGTTCTTCTGGATTTTTTTCCTTGGTCACGTTCATAGGACGATGGACATCCCGAAGAAAGGATGAAAACTTGGTCATGGTGACTTGAAGTAGAGAAACGAAGACATGAACATAATGGATCAACCTCTTTGAGAAGAGCAACCAAGACTGGGAACACTCACTAGAAATTCGTAACCAAAACTTTCCCCCTTACACCCCTCTTAAATCTCGGGACGAGATTTCTTGTAGTGGAGGAGAATTGTGACGCCCGGATAATTAGGCTACAGTAATCCCGTGTTAACAATGCCACGTCACCTCGGTTACTGTTGCTAACCTCGCGTTAGATCGAAACCGATTCGAAATCAAATTCAAAATCAATCAAAAAATAAAAGTTTTCAAATATTAAAACTAAAATGTTCGGAGTGAACCAAATATTACATAGGTAATTATGGTGGAGAAGCCACACCTTTATAAAATATTTAAATACTATAAGATGAATAAAACAACAGCAAAAACAATTATTTAAATACCTTTTGTAATAAATAAAAGGTCAAACTAATTTATTTGAGGACTAGACTTCTTGTGACTATGGACTAAGTTGAAATACTAATTTAGATACTACGTGTATATTTTACTAAAACTAAAATAATAGGAAACAAAACTAAAATAGATAAGGTAAAGTAAATAAAAAGTAAAAACAAAACAAAACAGAAGAGAAGGGAGCCCCCCCCCCCACTGCGCCAACCGGCCCAGTTAGTTAGCCAGCCGGCCAGCCCATTACCCGCTGGCCTATATGGCCCCCTCACCCCGAAACCCTAACCCCTCTCCCAGTCGCCCACTCCCCCACCCATTCGCTCCACTCCCCCTCTGCCCCCTCCCTGATCCAGATCGGATCGGGGGCGTTCGCCGACACCGCCCGGAATCCCCGCTGGAGCCACCCCGCCACCCAGCGTCGTCGGTGCCGCCTCCCCTTCTCAGTCACTCGTCCTCGACCATGGTCCCCAAGCTCGACGTCGCGTCGCCGTCACCTTCACCTTAAGGAACACCTCGCCGGAGCTACCTCACCGGACGCCATCACCGGCCTGCCTCCTCCTCCCCACCGGCCTGCTTCCTCTACGCACATCGTCCCCGTCCCCCACCTCGAGCACCGCTGCCCTTGACCCTGCGAACCCCGATGAGACCCCGGGCCTCCCCCCTCTCCTACCCTCTCCCTCGCCCTCGCGCTCACCGTGGCCCTCGCGCTAGCCGGCCGGACCGTTGGCCGCACCCGGGCTCGCCCCTGGTCGCGCCCGCGACCACGCTCACCGCACCCCGACCTCCTCTCCCTCCTACGACGCGTCCAGACCGCGCCCTGCGACCATCGCCTGCACCCGCCAGGCTCGTCGCGCCTGCTGCAGGCCGGGCCCCGATGCTACTTTGCCTCTGACGCCCGCCTCCGGTCACCCTCTGCCGCCCCCTGGAGCCCCTCGTTAGCCACTTGATCGCTCCCTCATCGGCGCTCCGCCCCGCCCCTGCTCCCCGTGGCCGCGCACTGCGTGCCGTGGCCGCCGTCGCCCGCCGTCCCGCTTCCCCATGCGGCGCCGCCCGGATCCACCCTCGATGGCCGTCGTCCACACTGGCCAAACACCACCGCGCCCCGATGGCCTCGCCTCACCTCCCTGATCGGGCTCGGCCCTTGACGGGTGCGCCCGTAAGTGCACTGCTGGCTCCCGCGCCCGCTAAGGCCATAGGCCACTGACACGGGGACCCCACCCCCAGAACGTTAAAAAGAAAGAAAAGAAGAAGAAGATATAAAAAGGTGAAATTAAAAATAATATTAATAAAATTAAAAAATAATTAATTAGTGAATTAATTAAGTTAATTAACCATGTTTAATTAGTCTAATCAACTAGTTAGTTTAATTGAACCGTAATTAGTTTAGTTAAATCCTAATTAACCTAAATAGTGTATGACAAGTGGGTTCCACTGGACCCACACATCAGTTTGACCACTCAACACCTCTGTTAACTACCGACGTCATGCTGACGTCATCATGACATCAGCAAACACTGTTCTAGATAATGTTGAATTAAATTAATTAAATAAATTCTAGAAATGATTTAAAACTTTAGAAAATCATATAAAATAAACCGTAGCTCAGATGAAAATACTTTCTACATGAAAGTTGCTTAGAACGACGAGACGAATCCAGATACATAGCCCGTTCGTCCACCACGCGTCCCTAGAATAGTGAACCTGCAAAATTTCACCTCCGGTTCATTTGTCCGAAAATGCGAAACACCGGGGATACTTTCCCGGATGTTTCCCCCTTTCGCCGGTATCACCTACTACCGTGTTAGGGCTCACCTAACCCCGCTCATTGTCATGTAATGCGTCGTCATGCCTATGTTTGCATTGTATTTACTATTTCTTCCCCCTCTTCTCCCCGGTAATCTACGAGATCGACGCTGCTGCTGCACAGTTCGACTACGGAGTTGATGACCCCTCCTTCTTTCCAGAGCAACCAGGCAAGCCCCCCCCCCTTGATCACCAGACATCACATATTCTTCTCTATACTGCTTGCATTAGAGTAGTGTAGCATGTTACTGTTTGGTTACTCATATTCTGTTGCATACCCTGTCATTGTTGCTACAGTCATTGATACCGTACCCGCAATCCTAAATGCTTAGTATAGGATGCTAGCTTATCATCATTGGCCCTACATTCTTGTCGGTCTGCCTTGCTATACTATCGGGCCATGATCACTTGGGAGGTGATCACGGGTATATACTATACATATATACATACTTCAGATGGTGACTAAAGTCGGGTCCGCTCGAAGAGTACCCGCGAGTGATTCACAGATTGGGGGCTGAAAGGAACTTTGTCCGGACGTCCCTCTGTGTGGATCTTTGTGGCGGAGCGAGATGGCAGGTTGAGACCACCTAGGCGAGAGCTGGGCCTGGCCCTGGTCGGCGTTCGCGATGGCTTCACAACACACTTAACGAGATCTTGGTATTTGATCTGAGTTTGGCCACTGGCCTATACGCACTAACCAACTACGCGGGAAAGATATGGGCACTCGACGTCGTGGTATCAGCCGAAGCCTTCTAGACGTCAGCGACTGAGCGGCGCGCGCCGGATTGGAACGTAAGCCTGCTCTTGTATTAAGGGGGCTAGTTCTTCTTTCGGCCACCCACGCAATGTGCAGGTGTGCAATGGGCGATGGGCCCAGACCCCTGCGCCATAGGAGTTAGACCGGCATGCTGACCTCTCTGTTAGGCCTAGGTGGGGCTGCAACGTGTTGATCTTCCGAGGCCGGGCATGACCGAGGAAAGTGTGTCCGGCCAAATGGGATCGAGCGTGTTGGGTTATGTGGTGCACCCCTGCAGGGAAGTTAATCTATTCGAATAGCAGTGTCCCTCGGTAAAAGGACGACCCGGTGTTGTACCTTGACCTTATGACAACTAGAACCGGATACTTAATAAAACACACCCAGACAAGTTCCATAGACAACCCGGTGATCGCTTTTCCACAGGGAGACGAGGGGAGGATCACCGGGTAGGATTATGCTATGCGATGCTACTTGGAGGACTTCAATCTACTCTCTTCTACATGTTGCAAGACGGAGGCTGCCCGAAGCGTAGTCTTCGATAGGACTAGCTATCCCCCTCTTATTTTGGCATTCTGCAGTTTAGTCCACTGATATGGCCTCCTTACACATATACCCATGCATATGTAGTGTAGCTCCTTGCTTGCGAGTACTTTGGATGAGTACTCATGGTTGCTTTGTGATGAGGACATCAATACCATTGTTACACCCACAGCCCCTGCTGCTATACATACTGGACCAATTACTAGAGCTCGCGCATGCCAACTAAATTGCCAGGTACTTTCATTTCTTGGTAATGATTCTAATGTTCATGAGAATATGATGCTGCCTAAATTGGATACATTTGTTTTGCTTACAAATGAAGGGCCTAGCTTGGAGAAGGATGAACATTGGAGCAAGAGAAAGCATGGAGATGATGGCATGCGCAAGGGGAACAAGAACGAGTTACGAGTGATGATTTCAGGTCTTTGAAGCCACCATAACGAGTGCATGAAGCCTTGGACGAAATATACAAGATGCCACTTCATAAATTTCGTCCAGAGGCTATTATAGGTGTTGCGTCACCTTTTTATTGGGCTATTTTTAGTATAGGCTATTTTTGGAGTCCGTATGTGAGGGGAAACAAGAGATATGGTTGATTTTGGACCCCTCCACCAAGGGCCACGAAATTCCCCCTCTCTTCCTCCATATATACAGCCCTTAGGGCACCGTTTAGACTTTGGGTTTTGTTTAGATTAAAATTCGCCATAGCTGCAACTTTGCGTACTTCGTTTGTGTTCAACGACCAGACAAAGGCGTCACAGAACCCCACCTTGATCAATAAAGCTTTCATCTTATATTCGCAATATCCAGATTGCAATCTTAGTTTCTTGCTTGTTCTTCGTTTGCTCGCAGGAAGCAGACCCTCGTGGTCTGGTTGATCGTGCTCCGACGTGATCAATAACCTCTCGGAGTTGGTTTAGCGATTGCTAAGGCGAGACGTCCTCGCCCGTTTGTAGTCGGGTCGTCAAAGTCTACTTCCACCAAAGCGATATCCATCATCTCATCGAAAGACGGGACACCTTTGCCCCTATCAAGTGGTATCAGATTTCCAGGTTGCTCGGTGAGATTTTACAGTTTTCATAGTTTAGATCGAGTCTTTTCTTCATACCTATAGTCCACGAAAAAACCAAAAAAATATTTAGGGTTAGTTCATCTTATCCAAACCAATCTGAGCCTTTGCATAATCTTTTCTTTATTTGTTTTGTTGAATTTGCGGTTGCATCATCGTGTCAAGTTGCTAGTCCTAGCGTCTAGTACTTTAGAGTTTCGAGTTCTGTTCACAAGTTGTCACGCCGCCGCGGCACCATCGTCATCACCGCTGCCATATACCACCATCATCATCGCCATTACCATATACCACATATCCCCGCCATCACGCTAATCCGAGTCCACCTCCATCAAAGATTCGCCACAAGTCCGGGTTCCATCGCCCTGCAAATATCCTCCACCAGTCCAAGTTTCCACCAGATTCATCTCCGCCACCAGTCCTAGTCCGAGTCCAGTAATTGTTGCTTTTTTCTCGATTTCTAGATCACGCGATACTCCGAGTCGTGACAGAGTAGGACTCCCCAACTTCTGAACCATCCGCAGAAGAAAAATAGTTCCAGTTTCAAAAAAATAAGTCTGGAAAATTCTGGCTCGGCAGTTTTTAGACCATTTGTAGACTTTTTCGAAAAAAAAATTGTTGCGGAGTAAAAAAAGAGGAAAATAAGTGCAAAAAAAGGAAAAAAAAGAGAAAAAAAATTCAGAGTGTGCTCCTCCCTTGTTTATGTGCCGCACCGTGATTTTGTTGGTGTTCTAGGCTCGCGTCTCTAGCACAGTCTAGCCTAGGACCAACACAGTACCATCGTTGAGCGTTTATTCAACTTTGCATCTCTGAATTTATTATTGCTGACCCTTTTTGCTACCATATTATAAGCCTTCCCAGCTCCACATACATCTATGTCGTGCGTTTGACTCTTCCTGGTAATCGCTCTATCCAAGCTTTGAGAGTTTTGACTCCAATGGTTGCCGATCACTGCCTGCTGCTGGGTAAGAACTGTTAAGAATTTGAGATTTGCTTGACGGATTTGTGACACCCACCACCACCTCTTGTTAGTAGTCTGTAGGATCATATTCTTGAGTGTTTCTATTGCTGCTAACCATGCCAGGATCACAAGCCGACGAGACTGACTGGGAGAACATGACGAATAAGGATTTGCATGATAAATTTCAGCAAATGATGAGTGCACAGGTGCAAGATGTGCTAAACAGATTTGAAGAGGCCATGGAGAAGATAGATGGCATGGAGAAGACGTTCGAAACAAAGCTCGATAACAAGTTTAATGAATTGCTCGCGCGTCTTCCACCATCACCACCCGCTGCACCTAACGCACCTCTCCAACAACAACAACAACGACTACCTCCACGCCGCGAAACAAACCTCCACCGAGCGAGCCGTGTCCCTCTTGCGTTTGGCCAAACTGTTGGTGCTGCTGTTGATACTTCTGTGGCTCCTGCTGCTGATGCGGAGGAGGATGATTATGTGGGAGATTACGAGGATGAGGTTGATCAAAATCAGAACTACGTGCAACCACCTGCACCACACCCACCAGGTCGTCCACATGCAAATATTCGCAATGGTAGGCCTGCGCCACCACCTCAGGTACGAGATGATGTCCATATTCCTAAAGTGAAATTGAATATTCCACCATTTAAGGGTAGATATGTTCCTGATATATATCTTACTTGGCAGTTAGAAACTGAACAACGATTTACATGTTTACAATATCCCGAGGAGAGACGGGTTGTTGCTGCTGTTTGTGCTTTCACTAGTTTTGCATGTGTATGGTGGTCTGAACATTGTAGATTATATCCTATTCCAACTACTTGGGCTGCTTTGAAAACTGCTATGCGTACGCGTTGGGTTCCACCATATTATCAGCGTGAATTGCTTCAAAAATTGCAGCGTTTAAGACAAGGGAAAAATTCTGTAGAAGAATATTATCAGGAATTACAAACTGGCATGATTGCGATGTGGTACCTATGCAAGCATGTTCCTTATTACTTGGTAGACCATGGCAATTTGATAAAAATTCTGTACACCATGGTAGAAACAATCAGTATACTCTTGTTCATAAGGATAAAAATATTACTTTGCTTCCTATGACTCCTGATTCTATTTTGAAAGATGATATTAATAGAGCTAATAAAGCAAAACAGGAGAAGAATAAGAGTGAAAATCAGATTGTGGCAAAAGAATTTGAGCAACAAATGAAGCCTAATAATAAACCATCTAGTGTTGCTTGTGAAATTAAATTGGAAAGTGCATGTTTATTTGCCACCAAATCTGATATTGATGAGCTAGATTTCAGCAAATCTGTTTGCTATGCTTTTGTGTGCAAAGAGGCATTATTTTCATTCGAGGACGTGCCTTCCTCTTTGCCTCTTGCTGTCACTAACATTTTGCAGGAGTTCGCTGATGTCTTTCCACAAGACGTGCCACCGGGATTACTGCCTATTTGAGGGATTGAGCATCAGATTGACTTAATTCCCGCTGCTTCACTGCCAAACCGTGCGCCATACCATACCAATCCAGAGGAGACAAAGGAGATTATGCGTCAAGTACAAGAGCTTCTCGACAAAGGTTATATACGCGAATCCCTTAGTCCTTGTGTTGTTCTTATTATTCTAGTGTCGAAAAAGGATGGTACATCACGTATGTGTGTTGATTGTAGAGGCATTAATAATATTACTATTCGTTATTGTCATCCTATTCCTAGGCTAGATGATATGCTTGATGAATTGAATGGCTCTACAATATTCTCAAAAGTTGATTTGCATAGTGGATACCATCAAATTCGTATGAAATTGGGAGATGAATGGAAAACAACATTTAAAACTAAGTTTGGATTATATGAGTGGTTAGTCATGCCTTTTGGTTTAACTAATGCACCTAGTACTTTCATGAGATTAATGAACGAAGTTTTACGTGCTTTCATTGGACGATTTGTGGTGGTTTACTTTGATGACATATTGATTTATAGCAGATCTTTGGAAGAACATTTGGAACATTTACGTGTTGTTTTTATTTCTCTATGTGATGCACATTTGTTTGGTAACCTTGGGAAGTGCACCTTTTGCACCGACCGAGTATCTTTTCTTGTCTATGTTGTTACTCCATAGGCAATTGAAGTTGATAAAGCCAAGATTGACGCTATTGAGAGTTGGCCGCAGCCCAAAACGGTCACACAAGTGAGGAGTTTTCTTGGCCTCGCTGGATTCTATAGGCGCTTTGTGAGAGATTTCAGCACCATTGCTGCACCTCTCAATGAGCTTACAAAGAAAGATGTGCCTTTTCTTTGGGGTACCGCACGGGAAGAAGCCTTCACAGTATTGAAAGATAAGTTGACACATGCTCCTTTACTCCAACTTCCTGATTTTAATAAGACTTTTGAGCTTGAATGTGATGCTAGTGGAATTGGATTAGGAGGTGTGTTATTACAAGATGGCAAACCTGTTGCATATTTTTCTAAGAAATTGAGTGGGCCTAGTCTGAATTATTCTACTTATGATAAAGAATTATATGCTCTTGTTCGGACTTTAGAAACATGGCAACATTATTTATGGCCCAAAGAATTTGTTATACATTCTGATCATGAATCTTTGGAACATATTAAAAGTCAAGCTAAACTAAATCATAGACATGCTAAATGGGTTGAATTCATTGAGACTTTCCCTTATGTCATTAAACACAAGAAGGGAAAAGAAAATGCTATTGTTGATGCATTGTCTCGTCGCTATACTATGCTTTCACAACTTGACTTCAAAATATTTGGTTTGGAGACCATAAAAGATCAATATGTGCATGATGCTGATTTTAAAGATGTAATGCAGAATTGTAAAGAAGGAAGAATGTGGAACAAGTTCATCGTTAACGATGGATTTGTGTTTCGTGCTAACAAGCTATGCATTCCAGCTAACTCTGTTCGTCTTTTGTTGTTGCAGGAGGCGCATGGAGAAGGATTAATGGGACACTTTGGCGTGAAGAAGACAGAGGACGTACTTGCTACACATTTCTTTTGGCCAAAGATGAGATGGGATGTTGAGCGTTTTATTGCTCGCTGCACTACATGTCAAAAAGCTAAGTCACGACTCAATCCTCATGGTTTATATATGCCTTTGCCTGTACCTAGTGTTCCTTGGGAGGATATATATATGGACTTTCTTTTAGGTTTACCTGGAACAAAGAAGGGGAGGGATAGCATATTTGTTGTCGTGGATAGATTCTCGAAAATGGCACACTTTATACCATGTCATAAAAGCGATGATGTTGTTAATGTTGTTGATTTGTTCTTTCGTGAAATTATTCGCTTGCATGGTGTGCCAAATACTATTGTTTCAGATCGTGATACTAAATTTCTTAGCCACTTTTGGAGATGTTTATGGGCTAACTTGGGGACTAAACTGCTTTTTAGTACTACTTGTCACCCCCAAACTGATGGACAAACTGAAGTAGTCAATAGAACATTGTCTACTATGCTTAGGGCTGTTTTGAAGAATAATAAGAAAATGTGGGAGGAATGCTTGCCTCATATTGAATTTGCTTATAATCGTTCATTGCATTCTACTACTAAGATGTGCCCTTTTGAAGTTGTGTATGGTTTCATACCTCGTGCACCTATTGATTTGTTGCCTCTTCCATCTTCGGAGAAGGTTAATTTTGATGCTAAACAATGTGTTGAATTGGTTTTAAAAATGCATGAGTTAACTAAGGAAAACATTGAGCGTATGAATGCTAAATATAAACTTGCTGGAGATAAGGGTAGAAAACATGTTGTGTTTGCACCTGGAGATCTTGTTTGGTTACATTTGCGTAAAGATAGATTTCCTGATTTGTGCAAATCAAAGCTAATGCCACGTGCTGATGGTCCCTTTAAGGTGTTAGAGAAAATAAATGATAATGCATACAAACTTGAGCTGCCTGCAGATTTTGGGGTTAGTCCCACTTTTAACATTGCAGATTTGAAGCCTTATTTTGGTGAGGAAGATGAACTTCCGGCGAGGATGACTTCATTTCAAGAAGGGGAGGATGATGAGGACATCAATACCATTGTTACACCCACAACCCCTGCTGCTATACATACTAGACCAATTACTAGAGCTCGCGCACGACAACTAAATTACCAGGTACTTCGTTTCTTAGTAATGATTCTAATGTTCATGAGAATATGATGCTGCCTAAATTGGATACATTTGTTTTGCTTACAAATGAAGGGCCTAGCTTGGAGAAGGATGAACATTGGAGCAAGAGAAAGCATGGAGATGATGGCATGCGCAAGGGGAACAAGAACGGAGTTACGAGTGATGATTTCAGGTCTTTGAAGCCACCATAACGAGTGCATGAAGCCTTGGACGAAATATACAAGATGCCACTTCATAAATTTCGTCCAGAGGCTATTATAAGTGTTGCGTCACCTTTTTATTGGGCCAGGCCCATGTAATTTCGAAATACATTAGTATAGGCTATTTTTAGAGTCCGTATGTGAGGGGAAACAAGAGATAGGGTTGATTTCGGACCCCTCCACCAGGGGCCACGAAATTCCCCCTCTCTTCCTCCATATATACAGCCCTTAGGGCACCGTTTAGACTTTGGGTTTTGTTTAGATTAAAGTTCGCCATAGCTGCAACTTCGCGTACTTCGTTTGTGTTCAATGACCAGACAAAGGCATCACAGAACCCCACCTTGATCAATAAAGCTTTCATCTTATATTCGCAATATCCAGATTGCAATCTCAGCTTCTTGCTTGTTCTTCGTTTGCTCGCAGGAAACAGACCCTCGTGGTCAGGTTGATCGTGCTCTGGCGTGGTCAATAACCTCTCGGAGTTGGTTTAGTGATTGCTAAGGCGCGACGTCCTCGCATGTTCGTAGTCGGGTCGTCAAAGTCGACTTCCACCAAAGCGATATCCATCAGCTCATCGAAAGACGGGACACCTTTGCCCCTATCACTTTGCTCCCTCTTTTCCCCCGTTTTCCTCTTCTTCTCGGATGCCGCAACCAGACTTTGGAGGCCAGGAGCCAGACGCCACCGTCGATGACAACTACTACACAGGAGGTTCCTACTACTACGTGCAGGCTGCTGACGACGACCAGGAGTAGTTGGAGGGATCCCAGGTAGGAGGCCTGCGCCTCTTTCGATCTGTATCCCAGTTTGTTCTAGACTTCTTAAGGCAAACTTGTTTAACTTATGTCTGTACTCAGATATTGTTGCTTCCGCTGACTCGTCTATGATCGAGCACTTGTATTCGAGCCCTCGAGGCCCCTGGCTTGTATTATGATGCTTGTATGACTTATTTATGTTTTTAGAGTTGTGTTGTGATATCTTCCCGTGAGTCCCTGATCTTGATCGTACACGTTTGCGTGCATGATTAGTGTACGATTGAATCGGGGGCGTCACAGGGTGTCTTCGGGCACAATACCCAGATCGTCCGGACCAGGGTTCGGATCGTCGGGGCTCTGTCCAGATCATCCGGTCCCTCGGCCGGATCGTCCGGCCAGCCTGGGACTTGGCTGATTTCTTCTCCTTCTTCACGCATGTCTTGCGCTTCTGATTCTCCTTGCTCCTTAGCTTCTCCATGGTTAACTCCTTGGTACTTGAGTATGCAAAGCATCTCCGTTTGAGGTAGTAGCCATGTATCATGTGATTTGAAAGGGAGTTGTGAGAGGAGTGATGTCACCTCAGTTTCGAGAGCTCTTGCACGTGCTCTTGTCATTGGTCCAAGTGGTGTCGTGGGAGATGTAGATATGTCCATGGGGATGATCGTGGGATGCTCCACATCACCCCCCCCCCTAGGAAAGATTGGACCTCGAATCGAAAGCTTCATCACCATGGTATGACGAGAGCTCTTTGACATTAAAGATGTCGCTCACGTTGTACTTGTCTCTAGGACGGTTAGTCTTGTAAGCGTTGTTGTTGTAGAGTGCTAGAACCTTGAAGGGTCCATCGGCTCAGGGTTGATGTTTGGACTTGCGTTCATTGGGGAAGTGTTCCTTGCGAAGGTGTAGCCACACAAGATCTCCGATGTTGAACATCATGGGTCGCTTGTTGATGTTGAGCTTGGTCGCAAGTCGTTGTACTTGGCACTCGATGGTGTGCCTTGTATCTTCATGCATCTTGCCTTGTATCTTCATGCATCTTATTGAGGTAGTTTGCTCTTGCACTCGCGTCCATGTTGGTGCGCTCTTATAGTGGAAGAGGAAGAATGTCCAATGGGGACAACAGGTTGAAACCGTAGACGACCTCGAAGGGGGACTTGCCAGTTGTGGAGTGTCTTGCATGGTTGTAGGCATACTCAGGGATGGGTAGGCACTCCTCCCACTCCTTGATGTTCCTCTTGATCAACACACATAGTAGAGTGGAGAGTGTTTGGTTCATCACCTCCATTTGGCCGTCGGTTTGAGGATGGTATGCCAAAGAGAACAAGAGCTTGATTTCGAGCTTGGCGCATAGAGTCGTCCAAAAGTAACTCAAGAACATGACGTCGCGGTCTGAGATAATCGTCTTTGGCACTCCATTGAGGCACAAGATTTCCCTACAAAAAAATTGCAATATGTGAAGCATCGTTTATTTTGTTGCATGGGCTAAAATGAGCCATCTTAGAGAATCGGTCCACAATAACAAACACGGAATCTTTTCCATTTTGAGTTCTAGGCAAACCAAGTACAAAGTCCATGCTAATGTCTTCCCAAGGTTGATATGGAAATAGAAGTGGCATGTAAAGACCAGGGGGATTGAGCTTTTGACTTACCTTTGCAACATGTAGAGCATCGGTTGGTGAAGCGTGAGACGTCGCAGAACATCTTGGGCCAAAAATAGTTTTTGGAGAGCGTAGCGAATGTCTTGTCGTGTCCAAAGTGTCCCATTAGTCCACCTCCATGAGCCTCTTGCAAAAGGAGCAAACGAAGAGAAGACTCGGGAATGCAAAGTTTGTTATCTCTCATAAGGTAATCATCCTTGATGTAATAGCGTTCCCAAGATGTATGTGTCTGCTACATCTTGAGCTTGCGTTGGTTTTCCTTGAAGAGGAAAGGGTGATGCAGCAAAGTAGCGTAAGTATTTCCCTCAGTTTTTGAGAACCAAGGTATCAATCCAGTAGGAGGCTCCTCAGAAGTCCCACGCACCTATACAAACAAACAAGAACCTCACAACCAACACAATAAAGGGGTTGTCAATCCCTTCACGGTAAATTGCAAAAGTGAGATCTGATAGAGATAATATGATAAGATAAATATTTTTGGTATTTTTATGATATAGATTGGAAAGTAAAAGATGCAAATAAAAGTAGATGGAAAACTTATATGATAAAAGATAGACCTGGGAGCCATAGGTTTCACTAGTGGCTTCTCTCAAGATAGCATAAGTATTACGGTGGGTGAACAAATTACTGTCGAACAATTGATAGAAAAGCGCATAGTTATGAGATTATCTAGGCATGATCATGTATATAGGCATCACGTCTGTGACAAGTACACCGACTCCTATCTGCATCTACTACTATTACTCCACACATCGACCGACTCCTGCCTACATCTAGAGTATTAAGTTCATAAAGAACAGAGTAACGCATTAAGAAAGATGACATGATGTAGAGGGATAAACTCATGCAATATGATATAAAACCCATCTTTTTATCTTCGATGGCAACAATACAATACGTGCCTCGCTACCTCTGCTGTCACTTGGAAAGGACACTGCAAGATTGAACCCAAAGCTAAGCACTTCTCCCATTGCAATAAAGATCAATCTAGTAGGCCAAACCAAACTGATAATTCGAAGGGACTTGCAAAGATAACTTAATCACAAATAATAGAATACAAAGGAGATTCAAATATTTCTCATATATAAACTTGATCATAAACCCACAATTCATCGGATCTCGACAAACACATCGCAAAAAGAATTACATCGAATAGATCTCCATGAAGATCGAGGAGAACTTTGTATTGAGAATCAAAGAGAGAGAAGAAGCCATCTAGCCAATAACTATGGACCCGAAGGTCTGTGGTAAACTACTCACAACTCATCGGAGAGGCCTTAGAGATGATGTAGAGGCCCTCCACAGTTGATTCCCCCTCCGGCAGAGCACCGACGAAGGCTCCAAGATGGGATCACGCGGATACAGAAGGTTACAGTGGTGGAAATGGTCTTTCGTGGTGCTCCTGGATGTTTTCGGTGTACATGGGTATATTTAGGAGGAAGAAGTAGGTCGGTGGACACTCGAGGGGCCCATGAGGGTGGGGTGCGCTCCCACCCCTAGGGGCACGCCGGGCACCCTCGTGGCCGCCTCCTCTATTGCTTGAAGTCCATTCCAAGTCCCCTGGATCACGTTTGTTCCAAAAAGATCGCTCCGGTAGGTTTCATTCCATTTGGACTCCATTTGATATTCCTTTCCTTCGAAACACCGAAATAGAAAAAAAATAGCAATTCGGGTCGGGCCTCCGGTTTGTAGGTTAGTCCCGAAAATGATATAGAAGTGTAAAGTAAAGCCCATAAACAACCAAAACGGGTAATATAATAGCATGGAACAATAAAAAATTATAGATACTTTGGAGACGTATCAAGCATCCCCAAGCTTAATTCCTGCTTGTCCTCGAGTAGGTAAATGATAAAAACAGAATTTTTGATGTGGAATGCTACCTAGCATAATTCTCAATGTAATTTTCTGTCAGGACCCCGACTCAATGCCACATCGATCTAGCGTGTAACACCTCATATCACTTTGCGGCCTCACGCACGGTATTCCCACGGGTGTCGCCTTACCTTTGCCCGGGACCGTTTGCGCCTTTTGGCACACGTATATGACAGTGTCGCTAGCATCCATATGATAAGGAGCCCGGGCTGACATGGCTAGTCGTAAACCCAAAGTGGCACAGACTTACAGGGACAGGCATCCATGACCCAGCATCGAACGTGTCGGTCATCAGCGAGTGAATCCAGGCTGTAGCACTGGGCTAGCAGGACTCCGGTGAACCGGGCTGTAGCGGGCTAACAGGACTCCGGTATTCATCGCGTGACATTTCCCCGAAGGGACAGACACAGGAACGAAGAAGGACACATGCCGGCCAGCCTAAGTGTTCCGGAGCAGTAGCAAGCTACCATGGCTCGGTGGAAACACTAGGAGACATTTCCCCGTAAGAGAGGCTACTAAAGATAAACAACTAGATGGTCAGATCCCACACATACCAAGCATTTCAATAACATACACACAATATGCTCGATATGTGCAAATACAACATGGCATCACAACATGACTCTACGACTCAAGTAATTTATTCAATAGGCTCCGAGGAGCGAGATATTACAAACATGGGTCTCATGACCCAACATCAGAGCATACAAATCAAAGCACAAGCGGAAGCTATCATGTCTGAGTACAGACATCTATAAATGAAAAAGGCTGAGAAGCCTGACTATCTACCAGATCCTGCCGAGGGCACAAGATCGTAGCTGAGGTAACAAGCTAAACGTCGAAGTCCACGGGAACTACTAGTGAGACCGAAGTCTCTCTGCAAAAACATAAAATAGGCAAACGTGAGTACAAATGTACCCAGCAAGACTTACATCAGAACTAACTACATATGCATCATTATCAACAAAGGGGATGGTGGGGTTTAACTGCAGCAAGCCAGCTTTGACTCGGTGGCTATCCTGAACTACGACTGCAAGTAACTCTTTTGAGGTGGCGCACACGAGTCCACATATTCACCATATCAATACACCACTATGGATCCGCTCCCGTCTCCCTACGAGAACGCCATCCATAGCACTCACGCTTATCTTGCGTATTTTAGAGTATCCACTTTCACTTGTCTATGAACTGATATAAGCAACCCAGAAGTCCTTTTCCGCGGACACGGCTATTCGAATAGATCATGTTAACCCTGCAGGGGTGTACTTCTTCACACACGCTCTCACCACTTACCGCCGTTTACACGACATGTACTCGGCAACCTTCAAGCGGAAGCCCAACGTGGGTGTCGGCCACGGCCTGCCTAAACACTCAAGTCTCTAGTCCAGGTTTATCGCCTATTCGGGTTCCATCCATGAGGAGATCCGGCCGGAGTTTCGCTCACAGCCCCAAACGATGTGAACAGGGTTCCCGAGACACCAAACGGGCGCCCGGTACACCGTGCCACGTGCCTACCGCATCACAGCCCACCCCTACGGTCAGCGCTGCGCACGGCCTCCAGCATACTACAAACACCAGAAACTACTTGCAACTCCTGGACAGAGGACAAGGGTGATTAAGAAGCCGAGAGGGTCCATTGGTTTCGGGCCCAATGCGTGGTAGTAGCTGAATCATGGATCACAAACACAGAACTCAGTTCCTGAGGACGGCTGCAATGAGACAACCCACCATGTACTCCTACATGGCCTCTCACCGCTACCTTTACCAAATCGTGTTCACACGCTTAGCTCACACACCGTAGGACATGTTCACACACCTCTGATTCATCCCCGATGAATCAGACCTGACTCAACTCTAAGCAGTAGCAGGCATGACAAACAAGCATGAATGAGTAGGCACAACAGGGCTCAAACAACTCCTACTCATGCTAGTGGGTTTCATCTATTTACTGTGGCAATGACAGGTCATGCAAAGGATAAAGGGGTTCAGCTACCGCAGCAAGTAACAGATGAATCGTGTTGTCCTAATGCAGTAAAAGAGAGCAGGAGCGAGAGAGTGGGATTGTATCGGAATGAACAAGGGGGTTTTGCTTGCCTGGCACTTCTGAAGATAGCATTGAGTCTTCATCAGTGTCAACGATCACATCATCGGTATCACGTCTATCGAGAGGGGACAAATACCGGCAACACAGAAGGGAACACAATCAATGCAATGCACAATATGATGCATGATCATGACATGGCAAAATGAATGTGTTTTGGGCTAATGCAACTAGCAACAGATTAAATGAAGTTGGTTTGAATACAAGATTCAAATTCAAACTCCATATGTGATTATTCAAATGCCATTTAATTGATTTGTGCTAAACAGCAGCTATAAGTTGTTCTAACATGCATGAAAATGGTACAGATGGATTCCTTGAATTTTTCTGATAATTTTTCATATATAAATTATTTAATTTGGAGCTACGGTTGAATTTCTATGATTTATTGAAGTTTAGGGCATTTTTCTGAAATTTCCTGAATATTAATAATTCCAGTAATTCATTAATGCGTCAGCCTGATGTCATGATGACGTCAGCAGGTCAACGTGGCACAGTCCGGTCAACCCCTGACCGGTGGGTCCCGAGTGTCAGTGTCTAACTAAACTAACCTAGCTTAGTTAATACTAACCTAACCTAATTAGCCGGGCGGGGCCCGCAGGTCAGTGAGAGAGAGGGGGTCAAACCGGGCAGTGGGGTCAACCCACGCCGGTCATCGGGTCAGCGGTCGCCGGCGTTTAGCCGCCGGCGAGTCCAGGCGCGGCGGAGGGCTCGGGAAACGCCCTCCGGCGACCAAAACAGCGGCAGCGATCATCTACGCGTAGCTGGCGCTCAGCCGTATCCATCTAAGCAAGCGGGAGGGGCTGAGGTCGAGCGGGCTCGCCGGAATCAGGCTCGCGGCGGCGGCCGAGGTTCGGACCTCGACGGAAACGAGGCTACGGTTGACGAGAGGACGAACGGATGCTTGTTCTGGGCTCCTGGGACCACGCTGAGCGCAGACACGTGCTCAAACACGGGCGGCAGCAACTGTGGCCGCGGCGGCGCCATGGCCGTCGGCGAAGAGCTCTCGGCTCGTTGTGAACGGCGGCTAGAGAGGGAGATAGGGCACGGGGAGAGGGGGAATCGGGTCAAAGGCTCACCGCGGAGCTGCAGGGAGGGTTAGTGGGCTCGGGGGCGCGCCGGGGTGGCCGAATCGACGGAGAAGGGCGCCGGGGCCGAAGCTTGAAGACGATGACGATGGCGGCTGCTCGGGGCCCTTCTGGTCGCGTGAGACGACGAGGAGGACGAGGGAGGAACAGCGGAGCTTTGGGAGGCGTCGGGGAGGCGAGACGGTGGCTGTGGCCGCGCGAGCGCTGGTCGGCGGCGACGGGCTCCATTCGGTCACGGGAGGGGAAGCAGAGGAGCGAGGGGGAGGGAGGTCCAGAGAGCGAGGGAGAAGTGAGAGGGGGTCGGGGAGGCACGTGGCGTCTCCGGGCGTCGAGGAGGGAGGCAACCAGGCAGGAGGTGGCCAAGCGCGGTGGCGGTGCTCGCCACCGAGCTGCTTCGTGCGCTGGCACGGGAAGAAGACAGGCATGCCCCCTGGTGGTTGGGTTGCACAGTGTTGGGCTGTCCAGGTGGGCTTGGTGGGCTGCAGAGGTAAGTCCAGGTAAGGTTTCTCTCCTCTGTCTTTTATTTCTGTTTTTTTTTTTTTTAATTCTTTTGCCACTGTTTTGAATTAAAAATAATAATTCAAACAATGCCAAAGCTCCTCTGAATATTTTTATTTTGCTAGATGGACTTTTCCAAAAGCTCATAAAATATTTCAGGGTATTTGAAATTATATTCTAGTTATATGAATATAATTCAAATTCAAATAGCTAATGATTTAAATTCAAAGTCCCAAAAATAAATCCTTAAAAATGTTCAATATTTTGGTTGGGACCAGAACCCTTACCAAAAATTATCAAACATTTAAGAAGAGCATTTTGGAGCAATGAATGAGATTTTTAGGGTTTTTGCCCTTCTTTTATTTAGGGTTTTGAGGCTTCCAACAATCCTCAACTCATGTTTCAGAAATTTAAATATGATGCCTGGATGAAGATGCAACTATTTACAAACAATATTCTAGGGCTGTGACAACTCACCCCCACTAAACAAAAATCTCGTCCCGAGATTCAAGCGTAGGGTAAGGTGAAGGGGAAACGCAACTAGTATAATCTTCACGATCCAGGGTGCACTTCATAAGAGCGTTGATTCGATCACCATCATTGTCTCGAAGTCTTGCTCTGAGAACTCCAACTAACATGACAACGAGAGGAAAGGAAAGACCCTAAAAGAATGGTTCTTCTCGAAGGTCGAACAACTCAGGATTAACTCACGGAATGATACATAGCAACATCTCTCGAGCTGAGAGGCGAAGCACACATCCATAGGAATGGAGTGAAGCAGATGACGCGGGTTCACTAGGTAGACAATGATTCCACACCTAAGAAGGTGGTGAACGGTTGTCAACGTAGCAAGGAGTTGAGTTGCCATGATACCATAATGATGCACCTTAGGGAAGGTGACTCGTAGAAATATCCCCTTAAGTGGCAAAAAGAATTACCTTTGATTCAGAGATCATTGAAAACCTTTATACCAGCCTAAGGCAATTCTCAAGCGATCGTTTGGAGGGGGTCAGTAGAATGGCATACTCGGACTTGGGTGATGTGGATTGCCTTGTTGAAGACAACGCAATGGATGAATTTGCTTATCACCGGAAATGGAAGAGACCCATGGTAGAATGACACATTGGCGGTGCAAACTGGGAACAAAATGCAAATGATGGGAATGATTCTAGTAACTGGGGAGAGGCTTAACAATAGAGAGTTATCCCACTATTGAAATGGTTATAGCATAACCGAGGAAACTGAGAGCGCTATACAGTTAATGCCGACGATCAAACCTAGCACTTGCGCGTGCTCTCAAGAACTTGAGTAATTCCATAATCATCAAGGTTTTACCAACATCCGTGTCAAGGGTCCGGTAACACAACTTACTACCATGATGAATGGTGATGGAGGATGCAGATGCAAGGAAGATAACACCTTCTCAGATTTCACCTTAGCGAGGCCAAGGAAATAAAATCTGGATGATCGACCGAGAGACATTTAGCACTCCGCTTCTAATATTCTCCTTGATGTGCTAGTGTAACCCATTCATAGATATGGTTTGATATCTAGAACATCAAGTAAAAGGTCGGACTTCGGGATCTCAGAAATCCATAGGGGCAACTAGGGAGTAAATCCTACGAAATCCCTATGGGGGAGGTGGCCAACTTCATCAATCAAGATATTATAATAACAGGTCTTCCGGCTGGGTGTGTTGGCCACGACATCCACTTTACCGGTTATCGCGCGACCAATATTATAATTCTTGGGAAATATTCCAACCATCATATCTGCCTGAGATTCAGATCTGGTTGGTGTCAGGATATTCCAGACTCATCGAGTCTAGGAAGAAAAACGGAAGTTTGCAACACAAATCGACGAGATGACGTTGCGGGATTCTCGGGAGATGAACTACGATAGCAAGCTCCAAAACATGAGTTGGTTCTGCTACAAACATGTGAACACGTTGTCCAGACAAGCATGACCACATAGTAGTCTTATAATAAAACACTACCGAGTTAAGGTGGGGAACCATCATCGATGATAGCGAAGTCTCCACGCGTGGAAGTCCAAAGAGTTCACCTTAGACAGACTCCTTATGTCCGAACAACTCAATCAGTGGCTTGGTGTGCTAGGGATACATATGGGATGAAGGTTGCAAGTCTCCAAACCACAGAATTCTTCGCATGTATGCATAATTGATTTGGGATGATTCCAAAGGGAGCAACATTGACTTTCTCGAATCCTCGGCGGCAACTTGCATCAGATGCACATGTATAAGAGTAAGTCACTTCTTTCATCCGAACATATGCTTCATGAACGGAACACGAAGATAATGCATATATAAGTTTCCAACACTAGCTTAATGTTCAACAAAATTATGGACAAGATAAAAATGTTGCTCATGGACTCAACAACAATTCATCCAGGTTTCCATATAAGTGGAATTCCACAATTATGTGAACAAGGTGATAGCATTGGTCAGACCCAAAAGATATAATGGTGTATGCTCGAAGAAACAACTACGAGTAAGACAACATTACGAATATTGTTGGTTCTGATTTGATTTGACGATAGCCCATACTCAAATCAAAGATGGGGTAGGACAATAGGTCCAACAATTGATCACAAGGACTAATTGATGAAGATATCATCTTTCTTCAACACACACTACACAAGAATATTCCTTTGGAACGAACTAAGTTAGGCAAGCTTTTATCTTCCAACTCTCCAAGTTGTTGTCTAGCTTAACCAACTAGCTCCGGGATATCCAACACAGATTCTTGGAGAAAGGGTGGTTCACAAGAACCCGACTTGATCACGAGCTCAACATAGCAGTCAGGTGACAACCTGGTAATACTTCCGAGAAGATAATTGAAACATCACGAACCACCGGTATGTTACTAAGCTCGAGAACAATCTCGCTTTTGAGACAAGACGATATGATCAATAGGGCAAGGATTTGAAATAATCCTAACTCATCAATCGAAATGTGCACCGAGAACAAGGACTAGGTAGCATGATCAACCTTAGAATGATGATTCAAAACCAACACGCTAAGAATGAAATTATTGTCCATTAACTACTAAGCAACAAGGTTGCTAGGAGTATTGATTTCACACATCACAATTCATTTGTCGGTATTCCGGTTGCATCAACACGAGGGCCGAGGAATGACTAATGATGGTGAGAAGTATCACTACGTCAAAATTCATGAGAGTTGGTGCAGTTCTCATGACAATTCTGACATAAAGGGGGTAATACTCCAAAGTAGAACAGAACCAAAAGCTGGATTGGCATTTGATCTGCGGAATACAACTACTTTGACCCAATCCTAGATATGGATGAGGTACTGGAGTTTGTTTCTCCAAGTCATTCAGGACAGAATGGCTTGACGGACCACAAGGGTAATAGGCATCGATAAACGAATGCCTGCATACCCTTGACTATCAATTGATAGACGAAGGTCAGTAGACAACTAAATAGGGACAACTCAAAGGAACATATAATTTTCTGAGTTGTGGATGCATAGATTAGTATGTCGAGCGAAGTTCAACATATTTCTTCCGGATAACCCATGCAGAAAGGTAGAACTGGCAGAGCCACAATATATAATGGAGAACTCATCAAGAATAATCCTGCTGTGATATTTCAGTTCAACGAGGAACTTCTTCCATAGGTAGTTCATGGTATTTGGAAGAAGAAGATACCACGGACTTCAAGGACTATCGCAAAGGTTACTAATATCCTAAAGGCACTAGCAATTACTATCAACATGAAGTAGGTAGAGTGAATCTCGGGTTCAAGAACCCAGGAACAGAATACCTATTACTAAGTAGCATCACGGGATGCTTTCGAGAATGATGGCCAGAATCATCACACTGGGAACACAAGTCATGGCTAAACTACTAGATGATCCCCTAAGACACCTAGGGTCATAATAATATCTCCAACATAATGTCAAGGTAACGGAGTACCTCAACTCACAATTAGTGTGGTTAATCTGGCCATAAGGAACATCGAAACGGGAAGGAAAGGATTTGCAAATGCATCAGACTACTTAGAAACCTGGGATGACTCGGACAGCATAACGGCTGTAAATGCTCAGAAAAGATTTGAGACATTCACAAAAATGGTGGCATAACCACTCAGAAGCACAATATCAAGGTTCGAGATCAACAATTAACATACGGAAGTAGTAGGAACTGAACTGAGACTTAAATCCAACAATCTTATAAGTCCACTGATTAGTAACACGTGATCCTAATAGAAAGAAGAGATAGCCTAGTTCTTAATCCCCGTAGAAGAGAAGATGATGACTCAGATCAGAAGGCCATGAGGTATAAGGAGTAAAAAGAGCCTTACGTTCCATCCCACAATCAATTCCCTTATATAACTAAAGAATTTCTAGACTCAACTTCGACCAGTTTGGCTTGGTAATCCTACAGGCAGTCAAGCTCTGATACCAACGCTGTCAGGACCCCGACTCAATGCCACATCGATCTAGCATGTAACACCTCATATCACTTTGCGGCCTCACGCACGGTATTCCCACGGGTGTCGCCTTACCTTTGCCCGGGACCGTTTGCGCCTTTTGGCACACGTATATGACAGTGTCGCTAGCATCCATATGATAAGGAGCCCGGGCTGACATGGCTAGTCGTAAACCCAAAGTGGCACAGACTTACAGGGACAGGCATCCATGACCCAGCATCGAACGTGTCGGTCATCAGCGAGTGAATCCAGGCTGTAGCACTGGGCTAGCAGGACTCCGGTGAACCGGGCTGTAGCGGGCTAACAGGACTCCGGTATTCATCGCGTGACATTTCCCCGAAGGGACAGACACAGGAACGAAGAAGGACACATGCCGGCCAGCCTAAGTGTTCCGGAGCAGTAGCAAGCTACCATGGCTCGGTGGAAACACTAGGAGACATTTCCCCGTAAGAGAGGCTACTAAAGATAAACAACTAGATGGTCAGATCCCACACATACCAAGCATTTCAATAACATACACACAATATGCTCGATATGTGCAAATACAACATGGCATCACAACATGACTCTACGACTCAAGTAATTTATTCAATAGGCTCCGAGGAGCGAGATATTACAAACATGGGTCTCATGACCCAACATCAGAGCATACAAATCAAAGCACAAGCGGAAGCTATCATGTCTGAGTACAGACATCTATAAATGAAAAAGGCTGAGAAGCCTGACTATCTACCAGATCCTGCCGAGGGCACAAGATCGTAGCTGAGGTAACAAGCTAAACGTCGAAGTCCACGCGGAACTACTAGTGAGACCGAAGTCTCTCTGCAAAAACATAAAATAGGCAAACGTGAGTACAAATGTACCCAGCAAGACTTACATCAGAACTAACTACATATGCATCATTATCAACAAAGGGGATGGTGGGGTTTAACTGCAGCAAGCCAGCTTTGACTCGGTGGCTATCCTGAACTACGACTGCAAGTAACTCTTTTGAGGTGGCGCACACGAGTCCACATATTCACCATATCAATACACCACTATGGATCCGCTCCCGTCTCCCTACGAGAACGCCATCCATAGCACTCACGCTTATCTTGCGTATTTTAGAGTATCCACTTTCACTTGTCTATGAACTGATATAAGCAACCCAGAAGTCCTTTTCCGCGGACACGGCTATTCGAATAGATCATATTAACCCTGCAGGGGTGTACTTCTTCACACACGCTCTCACCACTTACCGCCGTTTACACGACATGTACTCGGCAACCTTCAAGCGGAAGCCCAACGTGGGTGTCGGCCACGGCCTGCCTAAACACTCAAGTCTCTAGTCCAGGTTTATCGCCTATTCGGGTTCCATCCATGAGGAGATCCGGCCGGAGTTTCGCTCACAGCCCCAAATGATGTGAACAAGGTTCCCGAGACACCAAACAGGAGCCCGGTACACCGTGCCACGTGCCTACCGCATCACAGCCCACCCCTACGGTCAGTGCTGCGCACGGCCTCCAGCATACTCCTGGACAGAGGACAAGGGTGATTAAGAAGCCGAGAGGGTCCATTGGTTTCGGGCCCAATGCGTGGTAGTAGCTGAATCATGGATCACAAACACAGAACTCAGTTCCTGAGGACGGCTGCAATGAGACAACCCACCATGTACTCCTACATGGCCTCTCACCGCTACCTTTACCAAATCGTGTTCACACACTTAGCTCACACACAGTAGGACATGTTCACACACCTCTGATTCATCCCCGATGAATCAGACCTGACTCAACTCTAAGCAGTAGCAGGCATGACAAACAAGCATGAATGAGTAGGCACAACAGGGCTCAAACAACTCCTACTCATGCTAGTGGGTTTCATCTATTTACTGTGGCAATGACAGGTCATGCAAAGGATAAAGGGGTTCAGCTACCGCAGCAAGTAACAGATGAATCGTGTTGTCCTAATGCAGTAAAAGAGAGCAGGAGCGAGAGAGTAGGATTGTATCGGAATGAACAAGGGGGTTTTGCTTGCCTGGCACTTCTGAAGATAACATTGAGTCTTCATCAGTGTCAACGATCACATCATCGGTATCACGTCTATCGAGAGGGGACAATACCGGCAACACAGAAGGAACACAATCAATGCAATGCACAATATGATGCATGATCATGACATGGCAAAATGAATGTGTTTTGGGCTAATGCAACTAGCAACAGATTAAATGAAGTTGGTTTGAATACAAGATTCAAATTCAAACTCCATATGTGATTATTCAAATGCCATTTAATTGATTTGTGCTAAACAGCAGCTATAAGTTGTTCTAACATGCATGAAAATGGTACAGATGGATTCCTTGAATTTTTCTGATAATTTTTCATATATAAATTATTTAATTTGGAGTTACGGTTGAATTTCTATGATTTATTGAAGTTTAGGGCATTTTTCTGAAATTTCCTGAATATTAATAATTCCAGTAATTCATTAATGCGTCAGCCTGATGTCATGATGACGTCAGCAGGTCAACGTGGCACAGTCCGGTCAACCCTGACCGGTGGGTCCCGAGTGTCAGTGTCTAACTAAACTAACCTAGCTTAGTTAATACTAACCTAACCTAATTAGCCGGGCGGGGCCCGCAGGTCAGTGAGAGAGAGGGGGTCAAACCGGGCAGTGGGGTCAACCCACGCCGGTCATCGGGTCAGCGGTCGCCGGCGTTTAGCCGCCGGCGAGTCCAGGCGCGGCGGAGGGCTCGGGAAACGCCCTCCGGCGACCAAAACAGCGGCAGCGATCATCTACGCGTAGCTGGCGCTCAGCCGTATCCATCTAAGCAAGCGGGAGGGGCTGAGGTCGAGCGGGCTCGCCGGAATCAGGCTCGCGGCGGCGGCCGAGGTTCGGACCTCGACGGAAACGAGGCTACGGTTGACGAGAGGACGAACGGATGCTTGTTCTGGGCTCCTGGGACCACGCTGAGCGCAGACACGTGCTCAAACACGGGCGGCAGCAACTGTGGCCGCGGCGGCGCCATGGCCGTCGGCGAAGAGCTCTCGGCTCGTTGTGAACGGCGGCTAGAGAGGGAGATAGGGCACGGGGAGAGGGGGAATCGGGTCAAAGGCTCACCGCGGAGCTGCAGGGAGGGTTAGTGGGCTCGGGGGCGCGCCGGGGTGGCCGAATCGACGGAGAAGGGCGCCGGGGCCGAAGCTTGAAGACGATGACGATGGCGGCTGCTCGGGGCCCTTCTGGTCGCGTGAGACGACGAGGAGGACGAGGGCGGAACAGCGGAGCTTTGGGAGGCGTCGGGGAGGCGAGACGGTGGCTGTGGCCGCGCGAGCGCTGGTCGGCGGCGACGGGCTCCATTCGGTCGCGGGAGGGGAAGCAGAGGAGCGAGGGGGAGGGAGGTCCAGAGAGCGAGGGAGAAGTGAGAGGGGGTCGGGGAGGCGCGTGGCGTCTCCGGGCGTCGAGGAGGGAGGCAACCAGGCAGGAGGTGGCCAAGCGCGGTGGCGGTGCTCGCCACCGAGCTGCTTCGTGCGCTGGCACGGGAAGAAGACAGGCATGCCCCCTGGTGGTTGGGCTGCACAGTGTTGGGCTGTCCAGGTGGGCTTGGTGGGCTGCAGAGGTAAGTCCAGGTAAGGTTTCTCTCCTCTGTCTTTTATTTCTGTTTTTTTTTATTATTATAATTCTTTTGCCACTGTTTTGAATTAAAAATAATAATTCAAACAATGCCAAAGCTCCTCTGAATATTTTTATTTTGCTAGATGGACTTTTCCAAAAGCTCATAAAATATTTCAGGGTATTTGAAATTATATTCTAGTTATATGAATATAATTCAAATTAAAATAGCTAATGATTTAAATTCAAAGTCCCAAAAATAAATCCTTAAAAATGTTCAATATTTTGGTTGGGACCAGAACCCTTACCAAAAATTATCAAACATTTAAGAAGAGCATTTTGGAGCAATGAATGAGATTTTTAGGGTTTTTGCCCTTCTTTTATTTAGGGTTTTGAGGCTTCCAACAATCCTCAACTCATGTTTCAGAAATTTAAATATGATGCCTGGATGAAGATGCAACTATTTACAAACAATATTCTAGGGCTGTGACATTTTCTTTATTGTGGCATGAATGTTCAGATCCAAATGATTCAAAAGAAAAGTTCATATTGACATAAGAAATAGTAATACTTCAAGCATACTAACAAAGCAATCATGTATTCTCAAAATAACATGGCTAAAGAAAGTTATCCCTACAAAATCATATAGTCTGCTTGTTGTTGTATCTTCATCACACAAAGTTGTTAATCATGCACAACCCCAATGACAAGCCAAACAATTGTTTCATACTTTAGTAATCTCAAACTTTTTCAACTTTCACGCAATACATGAGTGTGAGCCATGGACATAGCACTATATGTGGTATAGAATGGTGGTTGTGGAGAAGACAAAAAAGAGAAGATAGTCTCACATCAACTAGGTGTATCAACGGGCTATGGAGATGCCCATTAATAGATATCAATGTGAGTGAGTAGGGATTGCCATGCAACGGAAGCACTAGAGCTATAAATGTATGAAAGCTCAATAAAAGAAACTAAGTGGGTGTGCATCCAACTTGCTTGCTCACAAAGACCTAGGGAATTTTGAGGAAGCCCATCATCGGAATATACAAGCCAAGTTCTATAATGAAAAATTCCCACTAGCATATGAAAGTGGCAACATAGGAGACTCTCTATCATGAAGATCATGGTGCTACTTTGAAGCACAAGTGTGGTAAAAAGGATAGTAGCATTGTCCCTTCTCTCATTTTCTCTTTTTTTTATTTGGCATTTCCCTTTTTTTATTTGGTGGGCTCTTTGGCCCTTTTTTTAAGTCTGAAGTCTCATCCCGACTTGTGGGGGAATCATAGTCTCCATCGTCCTTTCCTCACTGGGACAATGATCTAATAATGAAGATCATCACACTTTTATTTACTTACAACTCAAGATTACAACTCGATACTTAGAACAAGATATGACTGTATATGAATGCCTCCGGGGGTGTACCGGGACATGCAATGAATCACGAGTTACATGTATGAAAAATTATGAAGGTGGCCTTGCCACAAAATACGATGTCAACTACATGATCATGCAAAGAGCAATATGACAATGATGATGCGTGTCATACAAACGGAACGGTGGAAAGTTGCATGGCAATATATCTCAGAATGGCTATGGAAATGCCATAATAGGTAGGTATGGTGGCGTTTTGAGGAAGGTATATTGTGGGTGTAGCCGCACAAGAGAGGCTAGCAATGGTGCAAGGGTGAGAGTGCTTATAATCCATGGACTCAACATTAGTCATAAAGAACTCATATACTTATTGCAAAAATCTACAAGCCATTGAAAACAAAGTACTACGCGCATGCTCCTAGGGGGATAGATTGGTAGGAAAAGACCATCGCTCGTCCCCGACCGCCACTCATAACGAAGAAAATCAATAACTAAAATTGTGCTCCAACTTATCACAAAGCGGTTCACCATACGTGCATGCTATGGGAATCACAAACTTCAACACAAGTATTCTTTAAATTCATAATCACCCAACTAGCATGACTCTAATATCACCACCTCTATATCTCAAAATAATTATCAAGCATCAAATTGATCATTGCATCCAATTCACTTCCTATGATAGTTTTTATTATACCCAACTTGGATGCCCATCATTCTCGGACCAATTTTATAACCATAGCAAATACCATGCTGTTCTAAGAGACACTCAAAATAATATAAGTGAATTATGAGAGATCAACAATTTCTTCAAAATTAAGCCACCGCCGTGCTCTAAAAGATATAAGTTAAGCACTAGAGCAAAAATTATCTAGCTCAAAAGATATAAGTGAAGCACATAGAGTATTCTAATAAATATCTAAATCATGTGGATTTCTCCCAAAATATGTCTACAGCAAGGATGATTGTGGTAATCTAAAAATCAAAGACTAATATCATACAAGACGCTCCAAGCAAAACACATATCATGTGGCGAATAAAAATATAGCTCCAAGTAAAGTTACCGATAGACGAAGACGAAAGAGGGGATGCCTTCCAGGGCATCCCCAAGCTTAGGATTTTGGTTATCCCTGAATATCTTGGGGTGCCATGGGCATCCCCAAGCTTAGGGTCTTGCCACTCCTTATTCCATAGTCCATCAAATCTTTACCCAAAACTTGAAAACTTCACAACACAAAACTCAACAGGAAATCTCATAAGCTCCGTTAGTGCAAGAAAGAAAAACCACCACATAAGTTACTGTAATGAACTCATTATTTCTTTATGTTGGTGTTAAACCTACTGTATTCCAACTTCTCTATGGTCCATACCCACCGATACTAGCCATAGATGCATCAAAATAATCAAACAACACACGAAAAACAGAATCTGTCAAAAACAGAACAGTGTGTAGCAATTTGTAACTCTCGAATACTTATGGAACTCTAAAACTCCTACCAAAATAGGAAGTCATGGGAAATTTCTCTGTTGATCTACAGAAAAAAATAATCAACGCAAAATCATGTTTCCGTGAATTACTAAAATTATTTTCGTGCGTGCAAAGTTTCTGTTTTTCAGCAGAATCAAGTTAACTATCACCGTAGGTTATCCTATAGGTTGTACTTGGCACAAACACTAATTAAAGCATGAAAACACATCTAAACAGAAGATAGATGAAATATTCATTACTAAAATAAGCAAAAATAAAAAACAAAAATAAAATTGGGTTGCCTCCCAACAAGCGCTATTGTTTAACGCCCAAGCTAGGCATAAAAGCGAGTTTAGATCCAAGTAGTGCCATCTTTGGCACGCAATTCATAAGTAGCTTGCATGATAGATTCATAAGGTAATTTAACTTTCTTTCTAGGGATGTGTTCCAGGCCTTTCCTTAATTAAATTGGAATCTAATATTCCCTTCCTTCATATCAATAATTGCACCAATCATTCTAAGGAAAGGTCTACCAAGAATAATAGGACATGAAAGATTGCAATCTATATCAAGAACGATAAATCTATGGGCACATAATTCCTATTTGCAACAATAAGAACATCATTGATCCTTCCCATAGGTTTCTTAATGGTGGAATCCGCAAGGTGCAAATTTAAAGAGCAATCATCAAAATCATGGAAACCTAGAATATCACATAAAGTTTTCGGAATCGTGGAAACACTAGCACCCAAATCACACAAACCATAACACTCATGATCTTTAATTCTAATCTTTATAGTAGGTTCCCACTCATCATAAAGTTTTATAGGTATGGAAACTTCCAAATTAAGTTTTTCATCATAAGATTGCATCAAGGCATCTACAATATGTTTGGTAAAAGCTTTATTTTGACTATAAGCATGATGAGAATTCAACACGGATTGCAACAAGGAAATACAATCTATTAAGGAACAATTATCATAATTAAATTCCTTGAAATCAATAATAGTGGGTTCAATGCTATTTAAAGTCTTGACCTCTCCAATCCCACTTTTACCAAATTTAGCATCAAGATCTAAAAACTCTGAATCATTGGGACACATTTTAACTAAAGCTGTCTCGTCTCCAGTCTCGTCATTATTAAGATTCATATTGCAAAACAAAGATTTAATAGGGGACACATCAAAAACTTTTAGGTCTTCATCATTTTTTTCATGGAAACTAGAAAAACACGCTTTTACAAAGCAATATTTCTTAGCACGCAATCTAGCGGTTGTTTCTTTGCACTCATAAATGGAAATTCTCATGGCTTTGAGAGACTCATTGATATCATGCTTAGGAGGAGTAGATCTAAGTTTCAAAGAATCAACATCAAGCGAAAGTCTATCAACGTTCATAGCCAAATCATCAACTTTAAGCAATTTTTCTTCAAGCAAAGCATTAAAATTCTTTTGAGAGATCATAAATTCTTTAAATATATTCTCAAAATCTGAGGGCATCTTATTAAAATTTCCATAAGAGTTGTTGTTGGAATTACCATAATTATTAGCGGAATTACTAGGGAACGGTCTAGGATTAAAGTTTCCTCTATATGCGTTGTTACCAAAATTATTCCTACCAACAAAATTCACATCCATAGATTCATTATTATTCTCAATCAAAGTAGACAAAGGCATATCATTGGGATCAATAGTAACACCCTTAGTAGTAAACAATTTCATAAGTTAATCCATCTTTCCACTCAAAACATTAATTTCTTCTATAGCATGCACTTTTTTACTAGTAGATCTTTCGGTGTGCCATTGAGAATAATTAGCCATAATGTTATCAAGGGTTTAGTAGCTTCTCCTAAGGTGATTTTTATAAAAGTGCCTCCCGCGGCCGAATCTAAAAGATTTGTAGAAGCAAAATTCAATCGGGCATAAAAGTTGTGTATGATCATCCATAAATTCAAACCATGAGTAGGGCAATTGCGAATCATTAATTTCATTCTTTCCCAAGATTGGGAAACATGCTCATGATCAAGTTGTTTAAAATTCATAATATTGTTCCTAAGAGAGATGATCTTAGCGGGACGAAAATACTTAGAGATAAAAGCATCTTTGCACTTATTCCATGAATCAATATTATTCTTAGGCAAGGACGAAAACCAAATGTTAGCACGATCTCTAAGTGAAAACGGAAATAACTTCAATTTAACAATATCATTATCCGTATCTTTCTTCTTTTGCATCTCACACAAATCAACAAAGTTGTTTAGATGGGTAGCGGCATCTTCACTAGGAAGGCCGGAGAATTGATCTTTCATAACAAGATTCAGCAAAGCAGCATTGATTTCACAAGACTCAACATCATTAAGAGGAGCAATCGCAGTGCTAAGGAAATCATTATAATTGGTATTGGAAAAGTCACACAATTTGGTATTATCTTGCGCCATCGCCACAAGCAATCCAACACACAAGTAAACAAAAAATGCAATCGAAAGAGAGAGGAGATTGGGAAAGAGAGGGCAAATAAAACGGCTAGGGTGAAGTGGGGGAGAGGAAAACAAGAGGAAATTGGCAAATAATGTAGTGTGACGGAGATGAGTTTGTGATCGGTACTTGGTATGTTTTGACTTGAGCGAAGACCTCCCCGACAACGGCGCTAGAAATCCTTCTTGCTACGTCTTGAGCTTGCGTTGGTTTTCCTTGAAGAGGAAAGGGTGATGCAACAAAGTAGCGTAAGTATTTCCCTCAGTTTTTGAGAACCAAGTTATCAATCTAGTAGGAGGCTCCTCGGAAGTTCCACACACCTACAGAAAAAAACAAGAACCTCGCAACCAACGCAATAAAGGGGCTGTCCATCCCTTCACGGTAAATTGCAAAAGTGAGATCTCATAGAGATAATATGATAAGATAAATATTGTTGGTATTTTTATGATATAGAATGGAAAGTAAAAGATGCAAATAAAAGTAGATGGAAAACTTATATGATAAAAGATAGACCCAGGAGCCATAGGTTTCACTAGTGGCTCCTCTCAAGATAGCATAAGTATTACGGTGGGTGAACAAATTACTGTCGAGAAATTGATAGAAAAGCGCATAGTTATGAGATTATAGGCATTACGTCCGTGACAAGTAGACCGACTCCTGCCTGCATCTACTACTATTACTCCACGCATCGACCGACTCCTGCATGCATCTAGAGTATTAAGTTCATAAAGAACTGAGTAACACATTAAGAAAGATGACATGATGTAGAGGGATAAACTCATGCAATATGATATAAACCCCATCTTTTTATCCTCGATGGCAACAATACAATACGTGCCTTGCTGCCCCTGCTGTCACTGTGAAAGGACACCGCAAGATTGAACCCAAAGCTAAGCACTTCTCCCATTGCAAGAAATATCAATGTAGTAGGCCAAACCAAACTGATAATTCGAAAAGACTTGCAAAGATAACTTAATCACACATAAAAGAATTCAAAGGAGATTCAAATATTTCTCATAGATAAATTTGATCATAAACCCACAATTCATCAGATCTCGACAAACACACCGCAAAACGAATTACATCGAATAGATCTCCAAGAAGATCGAGGAGAACTTTGTATTGAGAATCAAAGAGAGAGAAGAAGCCATCTAGCTAATAACGATGGACACGAAAGTCTGTGGTAAACTACTCACAACTCAATGGAGAGGCCTTGGAGATGATGTAGAGGCCCTCCGTGGTCGATTCCCCCATCTGTGGAGCGCCGACGAAGGCTCCAAGATGGGATCTCACGGATACAGAAGGTTGCGGCGGTGGAAATAGTTTTTCGTGGTGCTCCTGGATGTTTTCGGCATACATGGATATATATAGGTGGAAGAAGTAGGTCGGTGGACGCTCGAGGGGCCCATGAGGGTGGGGGCGCGTCCACCCCCCAGGGAGCGCGTCGGGCACCCTCGTGGCCGCCTCCTCCATTTCTTGACGTCCACTCTAAGTCCCCTGGATCACGTTTTTTCCAAAAAGATCACTCCCAAAGTTTTCATTCCGTTTGGACTCCGTTTGATATTCCTTTCCTATGAAACACTGAAATAGGCAAAAAACATCAATTCGGGATGGGCCTCCGGTTAGTAGGTTAGTCCCAAAAATGATGTAAAAGTGTAAAGTAAAGCCCATAAACATCCAAAACGGGTAATATAATAGCATGGAACAATCAAAAATTATAGATGCATTGGAGACGTATCAGTGTCAAACACTTGGCATAAGGAATTGCAAAAGTAGGATCATGCGCATACAAGTCTTTTATGTGCTCAAAGTCAATGACATTATTCAAGTTTAGTAACAAGCATGCATATGCGGGAAAGAGCATCCGCCACAACATTTTCCTTACCTTTGATGTACTTGATGACTTAAGGAAATGACTCGATGAATTCACTCCACTTAGCATGACGCTTGTTCAGCTTAGTTTGACCCTTTAGGTACTTGAGCGTTTCATGATCGGTATGGATGATAAATTCATGAGGGCGAAGATAATGTTCCCATTCACGCAAAACTCGCACTAAAGCATATAGCTCTTTTTCATATATAGGATAATTGAGTTGCACGCTGGAAAGTTTCTCACTAAAGTATGCTATGGGGCGCTTCTCTTGCGTTAACACACCTCCTATGCCATTACTACTGGCATCGCAATGAATTTCAAAAGGTTTGTCAAAGTTGGGTAATGCAAGCACGGGAGCATGAGTAAGCAAATTCTTAAGCTCATTAAATGCGGTATCTTGGGATGGTCCCCAAACAAAGGGCGCATTTTTCATACTCAAAGAATGCAAAGGTGAAGCAATGTTGCTAAAATCATTCACAAATCTACGATAGAAACCGGCTAAACCAAGAAAACTACGCACTTGTTGCAAGTTGGTTGGTTGGGGCCAAGTTTTAATAGCATTGATCTTAGATTCATCTACATGAACACCCTTAGAAGACACAACAAAAGCCAAGAAAACAATCTTATTAACACCAAAAAGGCATTTGTCCATATTAGCAAAAAGGCGCTCTTTCCTAAGGGTTTGCAACACACTTCTAAGATGGGTGACATGATCCTTGAGGGATTTGCTAAAGACAGGAATATCATCAAAGTAGACCACTACAAGTACACCAATATATGACCGAGGAACAAAATGCATGACTCACATGAAAGTACCGGGTGCTTTCGATAAACCCATTGGCATAACAAGCCATTCATATAAGCCAAATTTGGTCTTAGAAGTGGTTTTCCATTCATCACCTTCTTGGATGTGTATATGATACTAGCCACTCTTAAGATCAATCTTAGAGAATCTGGTGGCTCCGCTAAGCTCATCAAGCATATCATCTAGGAGTGGAATAGGGTAACGATATCGAACGATGATTGCATTCATAGGACGACAATCGTAACACATGCGATAAGTGCCATCTTTCTTAGGAACAAGGATTACCAGGATGGCACAAGGGCTCAAGCTTTCACGTACATGGCCATTGTCGATGAGTTGTTGTACTTGCCGTTGGATCTCCTTGGTTTCCTCGGGGTTGACACGGTACGGAGCCTTGTTAGGTAGAGGTGCTCCGGGGATGAGGTCAATTCGGTGTTCAATGCCTCGTAGTGGAGGTAGACCCGGAGGTAGCTTGTCGGCGAAAACGTCTTGGATTTCCTGCAGAAGAGAAGATAACATGAAAGGTAGATTGTGAGAGGTGTTAGTTTTTGGTGCCTCGTCCTTGCATAAAAGGACATGGTGCATAAAACTTGATGGGTTCTCACACACTTCTCTCATCTCACTTTTGGTGTCAAATAGAATTAAGTTCTTCTTTTCACTCATCGTGGAGGCACTCGATTTTGGCTTGTGGCGCTCACTCTCTTTTGGGTGGGTCTCTCTCTTGCTCTTTTCTCCATGATGGGTGGCTTTCTTGTCAGCGATCACTTGACTTGGAGACATAGGTCGTAGCACGTACTCCTTTCCTTTCATCTTGAAGCTATAGTGGTCGACCAAGAAGGAGGTGGCAAATGGATATTGGGACGACACCACACTCCAAAGTGTCTTCATATGCTCCTATCTTGAAGGAAACTTGTACCATATGCTTGACTTGGATTGTGCCGGAAGTGCTTAACCATTGAACCTTGTAGGGGTGACGGTGCTTCATCTTGGCCAATTGGATCTTGGAGCATAGTTTTCTTCACTTGCCAAGTTATGGAAACTACCTCCATCGATGATTGTCAGCGTTCTGGATACGGGGGTACCCAGACGTGCCTGCTTGCGACCCATGGCGTGGCTCCATCGATGACCTGGTATGGCCCAATTTCGGCACCAACAACTCAAGACCCTTGCGAGGGGCCAAGACTCGCGAGGCAGGCGACATCATGACCTCCCAAGGAATCGGCCTCCTAGGCTAGCTCCCGAGGAGTGGAGATTTCTATGCAAGGTGCACCTCATGAGGCTCAGCTGACGTGAGCCATGACGACCAAGGCCAGGCGGGCACCAGCGGGCGCAGCGTACCAGTTTCCTCTTCGGTGCAAAGGAGGCAAGCAGCTGGCGCAGAGTCCCGAGGAATCAACCAAAGGTTTCCATTTTGGTGCAAAAAGACCAAGACCGCCAGGATGGCAAGACGAAGGTCATCACTGAGCCCACCACGGCGTCACGACCAGAGGCTTTTGCAGGCGAAAACCACTTTAGTCAGGAAAGGGTGTACTTGTTGTCTCCCTTCAAATATGGCCATTGCGGGATCCCTTCGTGCCTACATTTGGGGGAGGACCAAGGCCAACATAAATAGGACCTAGCCACCACCATAAAGGGGGATCGAATCCATTCCACCCTCACCATCTCACGAGCTCACTTGAGCTCAAGAACACCTCACCTCTTGAGGCTATCCAACCACTGTACTAGTTCATCCTCAACACCTCGAGGCAATCCACCACAAGGATGGAGTAGGGTATTACACCACAAGGTAGCCCGAACCAGGATAAACTACCGTGTCTCTCTTTCCCTTCAAGTTCGTCATGCTAGACTCTGAGGATCACAAGTTGGCAGGCTGGGTAGGTTGAGATCTCCGCACGCACCCCAGAGTTCAAACATCTCAAGGGTTTGCGGAACCCGAAGTCCGACATTTGGCGCGCCAGGTAGTGGTGTGTCGAAGATCCACTGCTTTGTCCACCACATTCCGCCGCCAGCTCCGATGTCAGGCGGTCCCCCATCGACTAGGCCGCCGCGCACCTTTGGGGGAGCCATGGGCCTCCGTGGCGGATTCGGCTAGGTTCCTCCAGGCGTACGAGGAGGCAGTTTCGGCGACTGCTGGAGACGATAGGGTGATGGCCAACTAGCTCCTCATGGCCCTCGTAGGCGCGCCGGGTGTCTGGCTACTCAACATGCCAGAGTCTTCTGTGGCCTCCTGGGAGGAGCTGTGCGGCCTCTTCATCACACACTTCTCGGCGCCGGCGCCCCCTGTCGTTGCAGCTCTCCTGGGTGGCTCGCAGGCGCCACCCTCCGACCCCCACATCAAGCAGTTCTACCGCCAAATAAGTGCCGCCTAGGTGCAGTCGGGGGCTCCCCCGGGCTGGGCGGCGCCCAAGGCCGACCTCACCTTTGGCCCAGAAGATCACCCAACTACCTCAGTGGGAGCAGGAGCGCTCCCGATGCTCTGCACCCCCACCATCTGCAACGTGGCGGTCACCAAGACCCTCATCATTGGTGGAACCGGCCTCAACGTGCTCTCCATGGAGGCATTCGGCTTGCTTCACGTGCCCCACGGCCGACTCCGCCCCACCAAGCCTTCCTCCATGGTCGGCGATGGCTCCACCAGCCCCTGGGGCAAATCCGCCTCCCCGTCACTTTCAGGACCCGCAACAAATACCACACTGAGCTCATTGATTTCGACATTGCCTGGATCGACCTACCATGCATACAATGCCATCCTTGGGTACCTAGCCCTGGCCAAGTTCATGGCGGCAACTCATCCAGCCTACAACCTCATGAAGATGCCAGGCACCAGCGGTGTCCTCACGGTGGCAGGAGACACCAAGGACGTGCTGCAGGCCCTCAAGCTCGCCTTCAGGACTACAGTGTCCACGGAATCAAGTGAGAAAGGGGGGCCTGAGGCCCCCAGGGCAGCACCAGCCAAGAAGAAGCAGTTGTTTTCCCCAGACCGAGCAGAGATGAAGCAAGTGACAGTTGATGAGGATGAGGCGTCAGCCGCCACCTTCACCATAGGAGCCGGCCTCCCCCCCAGCCCAAGAGAAAGCGTTGGTCAGCTTCTTGCGCGCCAACAAGGAAGTGTTTGCATGGGAGCCCAAGGACCTGGTTGGGATCCCCAAGGGAATAATCGAGAACCATTTGTGGGTGTGCCAAAACGTGCGCCAAGTAAAGTAGAAGGCCCGGCGACAGTCCAGCGAGAAGCAGGCGTTCATCTTCTAAGAAACCCACAAGCTATAGGATGCTAGTGTCATCCGGGAGGTGCAGTACTCGGAGTGGCTGGCAAACCCAGTCATCATCCCCAAGAAAGGGGGGAAGGAGCACATGTGCGTCGACTTCACCAACCTCAACAAGTCTTTCCCTCAGGACCCCTTCCCGATTTCGCGCATCGGTCAGATCATTGACTCCACCGCCGAGTTCGACCTGCTGTGCTTCTTCGACGCCTTCTCGAGCTAGCACCAGATCAAGATGGTGCAAGATTTAGAGAATACGGTGTTCCTGACCTCCTGTGGGGTGTACTGCTACACCTGCATTCCCTTCGGATTGCGTAATGCTGGGGCTACCTTCCAGCGGTTGATGCACATTGCCCTAGGCCGGTAGCTCGGGAGGAATGCTGAGGCTTACATTGATGACATAGTGGTGAAATCTCGGGAGGCGAAGACCCTGATTGAAGATCTGAAGGAAACGTTTGCCAGCCCGCGCAAGGTGGACCTGCGGCTCAATCCTGAGAAGTGCATGTTCAAGGTCCCCTGTGGCAAGCTACTGGGTTTCCTAGTGTCGCACAGAGGAATTGAGGCCATCCCGGCAAAAGTGAAGGCCATAGAAGACATGAGCCCTCTACAGACGCTCAAGGAGATGCAGAAGCTGGCGAGCTGTCTGACCCCACTAGGGCGCTTCATCTCCAAGCTGGGGGAACGCGCCCTCCCGTTCTTCAAGCTGATGAAAAGGAAGGGGCCATTTGAGTGGACCCCTGAAGCTGATGCAGCCTTTCAAGACCTCAAGAGATACCTGACCAGCCCGCTGGTGATGGTGGCGTCGCGCCCTCTCGAGCCCTTGGTGCTCTATTGGCCGCCAACCCTCACTCCGCCAGTGCTGCTCTGGTGGCGCTAAAAGAAGAGTGCCCAATCAAGGACGCTCGGCAGGGCGCCCGGTCACCAAGCGAGGCGCAGCAGCCTCAGGATGGTGCTCATGAGACCTCGGCTGCCCCGAGAGCTAATATCCCTCCTGAGGCTCAAACCGACCCATCAGCCAGAGGGGCTCCTAAGGCCGACGCTCACAAGGCCGCAGCTGGCGCGGCAAGTGATGGGACCCCCTCAGGTTAGCATCCTCAAGAAACACAAGTCCTCACCAACACCTCCTCCCTCGTCGAGCATCCGGTCTACTTCGTCAGCACGGTGCTATGGGAGGCACGGGCGTGCTACCCCATGCCCCAAAAACTTTTGCTCGCACTTCTCATCGCCTCCCGAAAGTTGCACCACTACTTCCAGGGCCACCCCATCAAGGTCGTTTCTGCCTACCCACTAGAGAGGGTACTCCGGAGCCGGGCGGGTTCCAGAGTGGAACATCGAGCTTCGGGGATTCTAGCTCGAGTTCAGGACCACCAGGGTCATCAAGGGCGCAGCCCTCGCAGATTTCATGGCAGAGTGGACTAATGTCTCGAGATCAAGGAATATGCAAGGACCGCTCCCTCTTGCCTGGAGATGAGACGCCAGATGGGTGGATCATGTACTTCCATGGCGCGTTCTCACGGCAAGGCGTGGGGGCTGGAGCCGTCCTCATCTCACCCGCCAAGGACAAGCTCTACTATGTTGTACAACTCTATTTTCAGCAGGGCAAAAAGGTCTCCAACAACATCGCAGAGTACGAAGGCCTGCTCGCCGGCCTCAGAGCCGTGGCGGCGCTAGGAGTGAAGCGTCTCACCATCAGGGGCGATTTCCAGCTCCTCGTCAACTTCTCCAACAAAGAGCACACACCCAAGGACGAGCACATGGAGGCATACCTGGAAGAGGTACGCAAAATGGAGAAACAGTTCTTGGGCTTGGAATTGCAGCACGTGCCATGAGGTATGAACAAGGAGGCGGACGACATCGCCAAGAGGGCATCCCAGAGGCTACCTCAGGAGCCAGGGGTCTTTGAGGAACGTCTCTTCAAGCCATCAGCGGTTCCTCCCACTGCAGCACTGTAACGCCCCAGATGTAACTTTCCATATTTGTATCCAACTCTTGCCGTCTCCGGCGCTAAGTTATATTTATTTCTCGGGTTTGGGTCTTTGTCTTCGTGTGTGTTGTTTTCGTTTTCATGCATCTCATATCAGGTCATCACGTGCATTGCATTTGCATACATGTTCACCTCATGCATTCGAGCATTTTCCCCGTTGTCCGTTTTGCATTCCGGCGTTTCGTTCTCCTCCGGTGGTCATTTCTACCTTTCTTTCTTGTGTGGGGTTTAAACGTTTCCGGATTGGACCGAGTCTTGCCAAGCGGTCTTGGTTTACTACCGGTAGACCGCCTGTCAAGTTTCGGGTCATTTGGACTTCGTTTGATACCCCAACGGTTAACCGAGGGACCGAAAAGGCCTCGTGTGTGTTGCAGCCCAACACCCCCCAAATTTGGCCCAAAACCCACCAAACTCTGCTCCATGTCCTAGAGCGTTCGATCACGATCGTGTGGGCGAAAACCGCACCTCATTTGGACTCTCCTAGCTCCCTCTATGCCTATATATACACCCCTCCGTTTTCGGATCTCTCCCTCTCCCCGAAACCCTAAAAAAAAAAAAGATTTCCTTCCTCCGCCGCCGACGGACGTGTCCGGATCGGACCGGACACCGTCCGCCCCGCCGCCGCCAGCCAACCGCGAGCCGCCAAGTGGCGCCTCGGGTCCCCAGTTCACCGCCGACGCCCGGGGCCCGCCAGGCCCACGAAGGGCCCTCCCCGGCCCGCAGTCTCCCCGCCGCCTCCTCCTACGTCCGCCGCCGCCACCTCCGGCGCCGGTGGCCGCCGCCGCCGCGGGCCGCCGCGCCCCCGACCGGAGTTCGTCGCCGCGTCGCCGCGGGCCGCCGCGCCCGACCCCGCTCCGCCCCGCTGCCATCTCCGGTGGTCGCGGCTCCGCCACCGCCCGGCGCCGCCGTCCCGGCCACCGGACGCCGCCCCGCCGGCCGTCGTCCCCGCCTTCGCCGGCGTCGCCTCGGGAGGCGCGCCCCGACCCGGCTGCTACAGTGCCCGAACCCTAGATCTGAGATCTAAACCGAGGGTTGACTTTTTCCCTCTCCCTCTAATTTTTATGCATTCTTTGACTGCTTGTATCTCCGCAACCGAAACTCCGTTTTGGGCATATAATATATCAAAATCTTCGTCTCGACATGTACATCATTTCATTCCATTGCATAATTTGCATTTGAGGTCATCTTGATACCCAAAATGCTGTGAGAAGGAGGCTTCGTGAGTTAAATTGCAGATCCGTTAGTTCATCTTGCACTTTTGTCATTTTTGCTATATTTAATTCGTGCATGATATGCCTGTGCCCCTTTGGGATGTTTTGTGAAGCATTTTGTCTTCTTTCCAGAGGTGCCACCCATGCATTTTTAGGATGTGTGTGTTGTCTTGTGCAAGCTTGCGAAGAGAGGTACCTGAGATTGCAGATTTCAGGGACTTAGTGATTTTCACTAAGTCTGGGATATTTTAGTTCATGATGCCATATGTCCAGCTTGTTTCCTAGTGATCCGTGCCTCTTTTGAGGATGATCAGTAAGGGAGTTTTGATATTTATGTCATGCTCTATCCATCCATGTCTTTGTTGGCATTTGTGGAGTGCTCTAGGTTGACTCAATCGAGCTCAACTTTTGCTTCGTTGTTAATCTGGGCAGATCGTCAACTTGTTTGCGATTTCGCCGATGCTACCGTTAGTGTTCCATGCATGCTATGCCTTCGTTCTTGCCATGTGTAGCTAGCACTTTGTGCCTTCTTGCTGGTTATATGCTTCCCTTGCCATGACTTGCACCGTAGTGAGTGCATCGAGCTCGTTTACATGCCTTCGTGAGTTAAATTTCAGTATGTCTCAGTTTTCACTAAGTCTGAAAACTGATTGTGTTCGAGCGATGTTCGTGAGCTCGGTAGAGTATTTTGTGAACCCTTTTGGCCCCAGGTCACTTTGGGTGTTTTTTAAAGCTTGTTGAGTAGCTCCATGCCATGTTCTTACTTGTCATGTTCAGGTTTTCTATCATGTTGTTTTGCTGCTCCGAAGAGGGCTTCGTGATCTGAAATTTCAGACTAGTGTTAATTTCACTAAGTCTGAAATCTGTTTTGCATTTGCGTTTTAGCCATGCTTGTTTGAACCTCTTAATGGATGAATTTGCCTGTGGCTCAGTGCTAGTGTTTTGTCGACCATCTTGTGTACTTCGCTGCCATGTATTTTGTTTTCATGTTTGGTGGCTGTAGCATGTTCATTCCGTTGCATTTAGATGCCTACTTGCTGTAAGTCGCATACCGGTGTCGTATCTTAAAACGCTTGCCATTTCCAAACCGTAGCTCCGATTCCTATGATCTTTATATCGTTTTCGAGCGATTTCATCCCCTCTATCCAGTGGCACACTTGGTTTTCCAAGTTGATGCCAGGTTCATGCTTTTCCTGTCATATCTTGCATTTTGCATCCCGCATTGCATCCCGCATAGCATATCGTCATTTCATCACATTGCTTGGTCTTGCCCGTGGTTGATTGTATCCTTGTTGCTTGTTTGTCTTGTTGGGTAGAGCCGGGAGACGAGTTCGCTACCGAGGAGCCCGTTGAGTTTGCTTGTGAGGATCCAGTCAACTCTGACAACTGTGCAGGCAAGATGATCATACCCTCGAAATCACTACTATCTTGCTATGCTAGTTTGCTCGCTCTTTTGCTTTGCCACTGCTACGATGCCTACCTTTTGCTTGTCAGCCTCCCAATTGCCATGTTAAACCTCTAACCCACCATTGTCCTAGCAAACCGTTGATTGGCTATGTTACCGCTTTGCTCAGCCCTTCTTATAGCGTTGTTAGTTGCAGGTGAAGATTGGAGCCGTTCCTTGTTGGAACATTTATATTCTTGTTGGGATATCATTATATTGCTATGTTATCTTAATGCATCTATATACTTGGTAAAGGGTGGAAGGCTGGGCCTCTCGCCTAGTGTTTTGTTCCACTCTTGCCGCCCTAGTTTCCGTCATACCGGTGTTATGTTCCCGGATTGTGCGTCCCTTACGCGGTTGGGCTATAATGGGAACCCCTTGATAGTTCGCCTTGATTAAAGCTTTTCCAGCAATGCCCAACATTGGTCTTACCATTTGCCACCTAGCCCCTTTTCCCTTGGGTTTCCGGAGCCCGAGGGTCATCTTATTTTAGCCCCCACGGGCCAGTGCTCCTCTGAGTGTTGGTCCGAACTAGAGCCCTGTGCAGCGCCACCTCGGGGAAACTCAAGGTTTGGTTTTAGTTGTACGGATTGCTCATCTGAGTGTGCCCTGAGAAAGAGATATGTGCAGCTCCTATCGGGATTTGTCGGCACATTCGGGCGGTGTTGCTGGACTTGTTTTAACCTGTCGAATCATCTTGTTGTACCGAGATACCGAGTCTGATCGGTGTGTCTTGGGTGGAGGTCTATTCCTTCGTTGACCGTGAGAGCTTGTTATGGGCTAAGTTGGGACCCCCCTGCAGGGATTGATCTTTCGAAAGCCGTGCCCGCGGTTATGGGCGGATGGGAATTTGTTAATGTCCGGTTGTAGATGACTTGAACTAAACTTAATTAAAATGAATCAACCGTGTGTGTTACCGTGATGGCCCCTTCTCGGCGGAGTCCGGGAAGTGGACACGGTGTTGGAGTTATGCTTGCGCAGGATGTTCCTTTAGCTTCTCGCTCGTGCTTCGCCTTCTCTTCTCGCTCTCCTTTTGCGTATAAGTTAGCCACCACATATGCTAGTCGCTTGCTGCAGCTCCACATATATTTGCCTTATCCATTCCTATGAGCTTAAATAGTCTTGATCGCGTGGGTGTGAGATTGCTGAGTCCCTGTGGCTCACAGATACTACAACTCCAGATGCAGGTCCAGGTGATTCCGCTCCAGTTGACGATTACGAGCTCAGGTGGGAGTTCGACGAGGACTCTCAGCGATACTACGTGTCCTTTCCAGATGATCAGTAGTGGTGCCTAGTTGGGGTTATCGATTCAGGACCTTGTCGCATGTTGGGGGTCTTTTCTATTTTGGCGCCGTAGTCGGGCCATGAGTGTTTGTTTGATGGATGTTATTTATGTACTCTGATGTGACGTGGCGAGTGTAAGCCAACTATGTTATCTCCCCCTTTTATTATGTATTACATGGGATGTTGTAATGATTGCCTGACTTGCGACATTGCTTTCAATGCGGTTATGCCTCTAAGTCGTGCCTCGACACGTGGGAGCTATAGCCGCATCGAGGGCGTTACAAGTTGGTAATCAGAGCCATCCCCGACCTTAGGAGCCCCATTGCTTGATCGTTTTTAGCAGCCGAGTTGTGTCTAGAAAAATGTTTTGAGTCCTTAGGAATTATATATCGGAGAGCTTAGGAATTCTTTTTACTTCCCAGTCTCCTCATCGCTCTGGTAAGGCATCCTGGCGTAGAGTTTTGACTCTTCTCTTCTAAAATTTCACAAAAATTTTTTTTAGGATCACGCGAGTATCTTGGTTTTGTTCCGATGGTTTTGTGACGAGAACATTGTTCTTGGTGCCTCCTGTCTTTAGGGGTTGTGGCAGTGTCCCGGGGAGTTGAGCTCCGAGGTGTTGTCGTCACAATTTTATCGTTGCAATTCTGGTATACTTGAGATATGTTCGCCGACATCGAAAATCTCTTTTATGCAGTTCGTTGGTGAGATAACCTCGACGCCACCCAGTACTGGGGCGGGAGTTCGGGAGTATCGCCATAACTTGTATAACGGATGCTTTTCGAAGGTTGAGGTAGATGGTTTCCGAAGTTTTCCTGGTTATGTGTTGAAGGATGGATACAGCTGGATGTAGGATTTGCTAGTTTGGGTGAGATATTGTGCTTCCCCTGTATCCCCAACACCTGATTGCATAACCGGAAAGGTTCGGGAGTTTCATAGGTGGGAATTCTAGTAGCTCTAGTTCTTCTTCCACGGATATTGGTTTGAGATTGGGATTTCTTACCGATTATTCGTTCTTGATCCGTACCTTGTTGATTTATTTCTCTACCTTAATTCTTCGTGGCTTCGCAATTTATGGATATGTGATCATTTGAAGAGGAATGCATTCGTTCATTTTGTTCGGATGTGAAGACTATATGTTGCAATTTTCATTCCGTTGGATTCAGCTTCTATATTGTTGTCTATCTATGTGCTAATGGTGGTCAACCTGTTCAGGATGGCTCCTCCAACGCGCACGACTCCGAATCCTAATCCGCCTCCACCTCCGCCTCCTCCGGAAGCATGGCAAGCTGTGATGGCCGCTACTAATGCAAACACACAGTTGATCATGCAAATTCTCCAAGAGCGCAATCAAGGCAGTCAAGGGAATCAAGGCCATAATCAGCACCACTTTGCTACTCTGAACCAGTTCCTTGCTAATGGCCCAAAGACGTTCAGCGGTTGTGTTGAGGCTACCGACGCTGACGATTGGCTAGTGGATCTGGGCAAGCATTTTGAATGCAGCAACGTCAGGCCTGAAGATTTCGTCAAGTTCGCTTCTTTCCAGCTCAAAGATCAGGCTGCAGAGTGGTTCCAGCAGTACAAGGATTCCAGAGGTGGACGTGTTATCACTTGGGACGATTTCCGTCAAGATTTCCGCGCTCATCACATCCCTCAAAGTGTGGTTGAGAGTAAGCGTCAGGAATTCCGCAATCTGAAGCAAGGCTCTTTGTCTGTCTATGACTACAACAAGTTGTTCCAGAAGCTCGCCCGTTTTGCCAAGCAGGATGTTCCTGATGAGAAGAGTATGATCTATCAGTTCAGGGGTGGTCTTCGTGAGGAAATTCAGCTCGCTCTTGTCCTCTTTGAGCCGTTGAGATACGATGAGTTCTACAACATGGCACTGAAGCAAGAGGCTGCTCAGATGAGATGTGATGCTTCCAGGAAGCGTGCCAGAGATGTTACTCCGTCTTCCTCTACTCAAGTGGTCAAGCAGCAGAAGTATTGGCTTCCTCCTCCTCCGTTCCGTCAGCCGTATCAGCAGAAGAGCAAAGGTGGCAGTGGTTTCTCCCACCCACCCAACCCAGGCTTTCAGAACAAGGCTTCGTCTCAAGCTCCAAGATCGAGTGCTCCGTATCACCGTCCGCTTTCAGAGGTCACGTGCAACAAGTGCCAACAGAAGGGTCACTATGCCAACAAGTGTACCAACCAGAGGCGTCTTCCTCCTCCTCCTCCTGTCAGATCGGCAAGTACAGCTGTGGTCAAGCACAATCCCAAGCACGCCAAGGTCAATATGGTGAATGCAGCTCAGGCAGAGGATTCTTCAGATGTGATCATGGGTAACCTTCCTGTTAATGATATTCCTGCAAAAGTTCTTTTTGACACTGGTGCATCGCATTGTTTCATCTCGAGACCTTTTGCTTCCAAGCATGATTTTGTTACTCAAATGTTGCCGAGACCGTTGTCTATTGACTCTCCGGCCAGCCTCTTGACATCTCGAGTGTGTGTTCCGGATGTTACAATCACTTTGGGCGACTGCAAGTTTCTCTCTTCTCCGGTGGTTCTTGGCAATTCCGATATCGATCTTATTCTCGGGATGGACTGGCTCTCTAAGCATAAAGCTCAGCTTGATTGTGCAGCCAGGCAGATTCAACTGACTCATTCGTCTGAGGATGTCATTGTCTTTGCCGCTCGGGATAATTCCATCCGGTTGTTTTCTCTCAATGAGAAGGGTGAATTGGATGCTATCTCTCAAATTCCTGTCGTTTGCGAATATCAAGACGTCTTTCCAGAAGAACTTCCAGGGATGCCTCCAAACCGGCCGGTTGAATTTGTTATTGAACTTGAGCCCGGTACGGAACCTGTGTGCAAACGTCCCTACAAGCTCGGCCCCGAAGAGTTGAAGGAGTTGAAGAAACAACTCGATGAGCAAGAAAGATTGGGTCTCATTCGGCCTAGTACTTCTCCGTGGGGTTGTGGTGTTCTTTTTGTGAAGAAGAAGGATGGATCGAGTCGACTTTGTGTTGATTACCGTCCAGTAAACAAGAAGACCATCAAGAACAAATACCCACTTCCCAACATCAATGAGCTGTTCGAACAACTCAAGGGTGCTCAAGTATTCTCCAAGCTTGATCTCCGTATGGGTTATCATCAGATTCGTATTCGTGAGCAAGATATTCCCAAGACGGCGTTCAGAACAAGCTTTGGTTCATATGAATACACCGTCATGTCTTTTGGCCTCGCCAACGCTCCTCCGACGTTCTCTCGCATGATGAACTTCATCTTCAACCCCTACACCAATGAATTCGTTTTGGTCTATCTCGACGACATTCTGGTTTTCTCGAAGAACAAGAAAGATCATGCCAAGCACTTGCGTTTGGTTCTTGACAAGCTCAGAGAACATCAGTTCTACGCCAAGTTCTCCAAGTGTGAATTTTGGCTCGATGAGGTTCTTTATCTTGGTCATATCATCTCCGCCAAGGGCATTTCCGTGAATCCTGAGAAGGTGTCCGCAATTGTGAATTGGGAACCTCCTCAGAACGTGAAGCAACTCCGCAGTTTTCTCGGTCTCGCAAGCTATTGCAGAAGATTCGTTGAAAACTTTTCTAAGATCGCCAAGCCTCTCTCAAATCTTCTTCAGAAGCACGTCAAGTACGTTTGGTCTCCGGAGTGTGATATTGCTTTCAACTCTTTGAAAGAGAAATTGGTCACTGCTCCAGTTCTGACTCCGCCTGATGAAACCAAGCCGTACGAGGTCTTTTGTGATGCCTCTCTCCAAGGTCTCGGTGCTGTACTGATGCAAGAGAAGAAAGTTGTTGCTTATACCTCTCGCCAGTTGAAACCTAATGAGAAGAACTACCCCACTCATGATCTCGAGTTGGCGGCAGTTGTGCACGCTTTGTTGACTTGGAGACATCTTCTATTGGGAAGGAAAGTGGATATTTTCACTGATCACAAGAGTCTCAAGTACATCTTCACTCAGCCTAATCTCAACCTCAGGCAGACTCGATGGGTCGAAATGATTCAAGAGTACAATCCGAGTATCGAGTATACTCCAGGCAAGGCTAATGTGATTGCTGACGCTTTGAGCAGAAAAGCATATTGCAACAGTCTGATTCTCAAGCCTTATCAACCCGAGCTTTGTGAAGCTTTCCGCAAACTTAATCTGCAAGTTGTTCCTCAAGGTTTCCTCGCCAACCTTCAAGTCTCTCCTACCTTAGAAGACCAGATTCGCCAAGCCCAACTTCTTGATGCTATGGTGAAGAAGGTGAAGATTGGTATTGCAAAGAGTCAGTCCAAGTACAAGTGCTACCGACTTGATGACAAGGACACTCTCTTCTTCGAGGATCGAATTGTTGTGCCCAAAGGTGAACTCCGTAAGGTGATCATGAACGAGGCTCACAACTCTCTCCTCTCCATCCACCCTGGTAGTACGAAGATGTATCAGGACCTCAAGCAAGCTTATTGGTGGACTCGAATGAAGCGCGAGATCGCTCAATTCGTGAACGAATGTGATGTCTGCAGAAGAGTGAAGGCAGAACACCAAAGGCCAGCTGGTCTCCTCCAACCTCTTGCCATTCCAGAATGGAAGTTTGACCACATTGAAATGGACTTCGTGACTGGGTTTCCAAAGTCCAAGCGTGGCAATGATGCTATATTCGTTGTCATCGACAAGCTCACCAAAGTGGCTCATTTTCTGCCTATCAAAGAGTCAATCACTGCAGCTCAATTGGCGGAACTCTATACCTCTCGCATTGTCTCTCTGCACGGTATTCCTCAAGTGATATCTTCAGACCGTGGCAGCATCTTTACCTCCAAGTTTTGGGATTCTTTTCAGAAGGCTATGGGCACCAACATCCGCTTCAGCACAGCTTTCCATCCTCAAACGAGCGGTCAAGTCGAGCGTGTCAACCAAATTCTTGAAGATATGCTCAGGGCTTGTGTGATCTCCTTCGGCATGAAGTGGGAGGATTGTCTTCCTTATGCTGAATTCTCATACAACAACAGCTTTCAAGCAAGTTCGGGCAAGGCCCCCTTTGAAATTCTGTATGGCAGGAAGTGCCGTACCCCTCTCAACTGGTCTGAAACCGGTGAACGTCAGCTGCTGGGTAATGACTTAATCACAGAAGCAGAAGAAATGTGCAAAGTCATTCGTGATAACCTCAAAGCAGCCCAGTCCCGCCAGAAGAGCTACTATGATAGTAAGCATCGTGATCTGGTTTTCGAGATTGGAGATCATGTTTACCTCCGCGTCTCTCCCATGAAAGGTACTCGTCGCTTCGGTATCAAAGGGAAGCTTGCCCCTAGATACGTGGGACCTTTCAAGATTGTCAGCAAGAGAGGCGACCTCGCCTATCAACTCGAGCTTCCTTCAAACTTTGCAAATGTTCATGATGTGTTCCATGTCTCTCAGCTTCGAAAGTGCTTCAAGACTCCTGACCGCACCGTCAACTTCGAGGACATTGAGCTCCAAGAAGATCTCTCCTATCGTGAGCACCCAGTTGCTATTCTCGAAGAGACTGAACGCAAGACTCGCAACAAGTCAATCAAATTTCTCAAAGTCAAGTGGTCACACCATTCCGACCGTGAAGCTACCTGGGAACGCGAGGATCACCTCCGTTCTGAGTACCCGGAGTTCTTTCAGTCCTAGATCTCGGGACGAGATCTTTTCGTAGTGGTGGAGTGTTGTAACGCCCCAGATGTAACTTTCCATATTTGTATCCAACTCTTGCCGTCTCCGGCGCTAAGTTATATTTATTTCTCGGGTTTGGGTCTTTGTCTCCGTGTGTTGTTTTCTTTTCGTGCATCTCATATCATGTCATCACGTGCATTGCATTTGCATACATGTTCATCTCATGCATTCGAGCATTTTCCCCGTTGTCCGTTTTGCATTCCGGCGCTTCGTTCTCCTCCGGTGGTCATTTCTACCTTTCTTTCTTGTGTGGGGTTTAAACATTTCCGGATTGGACCGAGTCTTGCCAAGCGGCCTTGGTTTACTACCGGTAGACCGCCTGTCAAGTTTCGGGTCATTTGGACTTCGTTTGATACTCCAACGGTTAACCGAGGGACCGAAAAGGCCTCGTGTGTGTTGCAGCCCAACACCCCCCAAATTTGGCCCAAAACCCACCAAACTCTGCTCCATGTCCTAGAGCGTTCGATCACGATCGTGTGGGCGAAAACCGCACCTCATTTGGACTCTCCTAGCTCCCTCTATGCCTATATATACACCCCTCCGTTTTCGGATCTCTCCCTCTCCCCGAAACCCTAAAAAAAAAAAGATTTCCTTCCTCCGCCGCCGACGGACGTGTCCGGATCGGACCGGACACCGTCCGCCCCGCCGCCGCCAGCCAACCGCGAGCCGCCAAGTGGCGCCTCGGGTCCCCAGTTCACCGCCGACGCCCGGGGCCCGCCAGGCCCACGAAGGGCCCTCCCCGGCCCGCAGTCTCCCCGCCGCCTCCTCCTACGTCCGCCGCCGCCACCTCCGGCGCCGGTGGCCGCCGCCGCCGCGGGCCGCCGCGCCCCCGACCGGAGTTCGTCGCCGCGTCGCCGCGGGCCGCCGCGCCCGACCCCGCTCCGCCCCGCTGCCATCTCCGGTGGTCGCGGCTCCGCCACCGCCCGGCGCCGCCGTCCCGGCCACCGGACGCCGCCCCGCCGGCCGTCGTCCCCGCCTTCGCCGGCGTCGCCTCGGGAGGCGCGCCCCGACCCGGCTGCTACAGTGCCCGAACCCTAGATCTGAGATCTAAACCGAGGGTTGACTTTTTCCCTCTCCCTCTAATTTTTATGCATTCTTTGACTGCTTGTATCTCCGCAACCGAAACTCCGTTTTGGGCATATGATATATCAAAATCTTCGTCTCGACATGTACATCATTTCATTCCATTGCATCATTTGCATTTGAGGTCATCTTGATACCCAAAATGCTGTAGAAGGAGGCTTCGTGAGTTAAATTGCAGATCCGTTAGTTCATCATGCACTTTTGTCATTTTTGCTATATTTAATTCGTGCATGATATGCCTGTGCCCCTTTGGGATGTTTGTGAAGCATTTTGTCTTCTTTCCAGAGGTGCCACCCATGCATTTTTAGGATGTGTGTGTTGTCTTGTGCAAGCTTGCGAAGAGAGGTACCTGAGATTGCAGATTTCAGGGACTTAGTGATTTTCACTAAGTCTGGGATATTTTAGTTCATGATGCTATATGTCCAGCTTGTTTCCTAGTGATCCGTGCCTCTTTTGAGGATGATCAGTAAGGGAGTTTTGATATTTATGTTATGCTCTATCCATCCATGTCTTTGTTGGCATTTGTGGAGTGCTCTAGGTTGACTCAATCGAGCTCAACTTTTGCTTCGTTGTTAATCTGGGCAGATCGTCAACTTGTTTGCGATTTCGCCGATGCTACCGTTAGTGTTCCATGCATGCTATGCCTTCGTTCTTGCCATGTGTAGCTAGCACTTTGTGCCTTCTTGCTGGTTATATGCTTTCCTTGCCATGACTTGCACCGTAGTGAGTGCATCGAGCTCGTTTACATGCCTTCGTGAGTTAAATTTCAGCATGTCTCAGTTTTCACTAAGTCTGAAAACTGATTGTGTTCGAGCGATGTTCGTGAGCTCGGTAGAGTATTTTGTGAACCCTTTTGGCCCCAGGTCACTTTGGGTGTTTTATTAAGCTTGTTGAGTAGCTCCATGCCATGTTCTTACTTGTCATGTTCAGGTTTTCTATCATGTTGTTTTGCTGCTCCGAAGAGAGCTTCGTGATCTGAAATTTCAGACTAGTGTTAATTTCACTAAGTCTGAAATCTGTTTTGCATTTGCGTTTTAGCCATGCTTGTTTGAACCTCTTAATGGATGAATTTGCCTATGGCTCAGTGCTAGTGTTTTGTCAACCATCTTGTGTACTTCACTGCCATGTATTTTGTTTTCATGTTTGGTGGCTGTAGCATGTTCATTTCGTTGCATTTAGATGCCTACTTGCTGTAAATCGCAGACCGGTGTCGTATCTTAAAACGCTTGCCATTTCCAAACCGTAGCTCCGATTCCTATGATCTTTATATCGTTTTCAAGCGATTTCATCCCCTCTATCCAGTGGCACACTTGGTTTTCCAAGTTGATGCCAGGTTCATGCATTTCCTGTCATATCTTGCATTTTGCATCCCGCATCGCATCCCGCATAGCATATCGTCATTTCATCATATTGCTTGGTCTTGCCCGTGGTTGATTGTATCCTTGTTGCTTGTTTGTCTTGTTGGGTAGAGCCGGGAGACGAGTTCGCTACCGAGGAGCCCGTTGAGTTTGCTTGTGAGGATCCAGTCAACTCTGACAACTGTGCAGGCAAGATGATCATACCCTCGAAATCACTACTATCTTTGCTATGCTAGTTTGCTCGCTCTTTTGCTTTGCCACTGCTACGATGCCTACCTTTTGCTTGTCAGCCTCCCAATTGCCATGTTGAACCTCTAACCCACCATTGTCCTAGCAAACCGTTGATTGGCTATGTTACCGCTTTGCTCAGCCCTTCTTATAGCGTTGTTAGTTGCAGGTGAAGATTGGAGCCGTTCCTTGTTGGAACATTTATATTCTTGTTGGGATATCATTATATTGCTATGTTATCTTAATGCATCTATATACTTGGTAAAGGGTGGAAGGCTCGGCCTCTCGCCTAGTGTTTTGTTCCACTCTTGCCGCCCTAGTTTCCGTCATATCGGTGTTATGTTCCCGGATTGTGCGTCCCTTACGCGGTTGGGCTATAATGGGAACCCCTTGATAGTTCGCCTTGATTAAAGCTTTTCCAGCAATGCCCAACATTGGTCTTACCATTTGCCACCTAGCCCCTTTTCCCTTGGGTTTCCGGAGCCCGAGGGTCATCTTATTTTAGCCCCCCACGGGCCAGTGCTCCTCTGAGTGTTGGTCCGAACTAGAGCCCTGTGCAGCGCCACCTCGGGGAAACTCAAGGTTTGGTTTTAGTTGTACGGATTGCTCATCTGAGTGTGCCCTGAGAAAGAGATATGTGCAGCTCCTATCGGGATTTGTCGGCACATTCGGGCGGTGTTGCTGGACTTGTTTTAACCTGTCGAATCATCTTGTTGTACCGAGATACCGAGTCTGATCGGTGTGTCTTGGGTGGAGGTCTATTCCTTCGTTGACCGTGAGAGCTTGTTATGGGCTAAGTTGGGACCCCCCTGCAGGGATTGATCTTTCGAAAGCCGTGCCCGCGGTTATGGGCGGATGGGAATTTGTTAATGTCCGGTTGTAGATGACTTGAACTAAACTTAATTAAAATGAATCAACCGTGTGTGTTACCGTGATGGCCCCTTCTCGGCGGAGTCCGGGAAGTGGACACGGTGTTGGAGTTATGCTTGCGCAGGATGTTCCTTTAGCTTCTCGCTCGTGCTTCGCCTTCTCTTCTCGCTCTCTTTTGCGTATAAGTTAGCCACCACATATGCTAGTCGCTTGCTGCAGCTCCACATATATTTGCCTTATCCATTCCTATGAGCTTAAATAGTCTTGATCGCGTGGGTGTGAGATTGCTGAGTCCCTGTGGCTCACAGATACTACAACTCCAGATGCAGGTCCAGGTGATTCCGCTCCAGTTGACGATTACGAGCTCAGGTGGGAGTTCGACGAGGACTCTCAGCGATACTACGTGTCCTTTTCCGGATGATCAGTAGTGGTGCCTAGTTGGGGTTATCGATTCAGGACCTTGTCGCATGTTGGGGGTCTTTTCTATTTTGGCGCCGTAGTCGGGCCATGAGTGTTTGTTTGATGGATGTTATTTATGTACTCTGATGTGACGTGGCGAGTGTAAGCCAACTATGTTATCTCCCCCTTTTATTATGTATTACATGGGATGTTGTAATGATTGCCTGACTTGCGACATTGCTTTCAATGCGGTTATGCCTCAAAGTCGTGCCTCGACACGTGGGAGCTATAGCCGCATCGAGGGCGTTACAAGCACTAGCGCCACCTTAGGAGGACCTACCCCAAGCACTAGCAATAGGCGCCCCGGCCTGTGGCCCATCCTCAAGGGCCCGCCTGCTCCTCATGCTCAAGCCTCAGGAGGGGTGCTGGACCGAGGAGTTCAAGATGTACCTGCTTCAGGGGACCTTGCTGGAGAAGGAGGAGGATGTCGAGCGCGTGGCTCGCCAGGACACCGTGTACTGCATCCAGGATGGTGAGCTGTACCGCAAAAGGCCCAATGACATTTCTTTGTGATGCATCTCCTGGAGCAGGGGCTCGAGCTGCTAGCAGACATGCATGGTGGGGACTGCGGACGCCACTCTTCATCACGCACCCTCGTGGGCAAGCTGTTCCGCAGTGGCTTCTATTGCCCCACAGCACTCAACGATGCCACTGAGCTGGTGCGCTCTTGTGAAGCATGCCAATTCTACACCAACAGATGCACCAGCCCGCGCAAGTCCTCCAGACTATCCTACTCACATGGCCATTCATGGTCTGGGGGATGGACATGTTGGGGCCATTTCCCCGAGTGCTAGGGGGCTACCGCTACCTCTACATCACTATTGACAAGTTCACCAAGTGGGTAGAGGTAGAAGTCGTTCGCAGCATCCCAGCCGGGTCAGCCATCAAGTTCATCATAGGCCTCATGAGCCGGTTTGGGGTTCCTAACCACATCATCACTAACAACGGCTCACAGTTCACTAGCAACCTTTTCAAAACATAATGTGCTGACCTTGGAACGCAGATATGCTACGCCTCAGTGGTGCACCCCAGTAGCAACGGCCAAGCCGAGCACACCAACGCAGAAGTCTTGAGAGGCATCAAGGCAAGGACCTTCAAGAAGAAGCTCAAGGCCTGCGGCAGGGGCTGGCTCGACAAGCTCCAGTCCGTGTTGTGGTCCATCCGCACCACCGCAACCAAGCCGACGGGGGAGACACCATTCTTCCTCATCTATGAAGCTGAAGCGGTTCTCCTGCACGAGGTCAAGCATCGCTCCACGCGGGTCCAGCGCTCGATGAGGCACGCCAGGACGCCACATGGGGGATGGATATCGTGTTGGGGGAGGAATGTCGTCGTCAAGCCTCACTCCGAGCGGCAAGGTACCAGCAGGCACTACAGCGGTACCACTGCCGCAGTGTCTGCTCCAGGACGTTGGAGGTGGGTGATCCCGTCCTGAGGCGGGTGCTCTCCAGGGAGGGGCTGCACAAGCTCTCTCCCATGTGGGAGGGCCCGTTTAGGATTGCCCATGTCTCCAGGCCTGGCGCCAACAGGGTCCCCATCCAGAATGCCTGGAACATCCAGCACCTCTGGATGTTCTACCCATGAAGCAAGGCTCCGTCCTGTGAAGGTCTCCGCTCGTGACACTCTCACGTAATATTGAGTGGGGTTGTACATGCCTCGGAGTCTTCTGAGAGCCGCCCTGGGGCCTCACAGGGGCTTCCTCCCACGTCCTAGTGGCAGCACTTAGCTCCGCACTGGTGAGAAGACTAGACTAGGTGCCGGACACGGCTGTTCATTTGCTTTCCAAAGTTGATTCGGATCTTTTAGTGATCTTTAATGGAGTTGGTGCTTTTGTGCTTTGGTTTGCCAAGTTGGATTTTCTATCCTCTCGTTCGCTCGTTCCTAGCCTAGGCCAGGAAAGGACTGCAGTGGCCCGTCGCTCTTCCTCGCGTGCCTCGCGCATGGGGGCTTGGTAGGTGTGTGCGCACGGGCCCGCCCTCACACAAGAACACCTCGCTGAACCCCGTTGCGCCAATGCTACGGCTTTATCCTTGTATGGAGCCCTCGATCAAGCTCACGGGCACCAGCACCCTCTCATGTCTGTGCCCCTCGGGCAGGGCGACATGGTGCATTAAGCCATAGCTAACCAATGGCAAGGGGCTCGCATAAGGAGGAATGAGGTGCTCGTTAGGTCTTCTTTTTCTTTAAACAACCCTGCATCAGATCTACAGCATCTCCCAAGGCCTTAAACACCTCCCGAGACCAGTCCCCCGAGTCACCAGCAATGGGTACTTCGCCAGGTGTCAAGGATCTCACCCTTGTGAGGTGGGAAGCTACCGCAAGCATGTCAGCTAAGTTATCCTACCCATGCCAACCCAGAATAAAGACATCATGGCACATCATTAAGATAATAAGCATAGCATAAAGGGGCATAACTGCCATAGTTCATTACACACCCCAGCGGGGCACCCTACTTTTTTCAAATTGCAGGAGAAAGGAAAGGTTAAACAAAAGCGGCCCACAAGGCTGCGGCAGGTCTTGAGTCCAAGTTCAGCGGCCCCAAGCTCAGGCCGGGCTCTCCTCCTGCTTCACCGGGGTGTGGCGGGGAGACGATTCGCTGCCTCCCTTGATCCGAGCTCGGCGGTGTGGAGGGTGATCATAGCCGCCGCTGCTCGCGCTCTCACCCGAGGAGGAGCTTCCGCTGCATGAGGAGGAGTCGACCTCGTCAAGGCCAAACTCACCCCCGCCGCCGGCACGGCTGGCGTCAGGGCCAACCTCCTCGTCGCTTCCGTCTTCTGGGCAACACCCCACGTGGCGGCCGTCTTCCCTGAACACCCTCACGAAGAGGGCCGCCAGGCCGTCGTACTTAAAGTGGAGGGTGCACCTACCGCTCAGGCCTCATGCGCGGGCAAATGCTTGCCAGCCGCGGGTCAGGATCACGCTGCGCGTGGTGGCAACCTCAGTCCCCACCCACGAGGCCCTGCTGCAGCAGCCGTCGGCCTGCAGCTAGAAGCCGTCAAGCCCCAAGGTCGGCAGCTTGCCGGTGAAGAAGCACGAAAGCCAGAATGAGGTGCTGGCGGGTCTCTCCGACCACACCATGAACTCCGGGAGCACAACAATTGAGGAGAAGCATGGGCGAGGAGGGCGAGCGACCATGGCGTGCCTCCCTTCGTCGTGGGGGTTGCCCCGTGGATGGTGGCCCCCACCGCGAGAAGAAGCTCCGCCACGAGCGCCTAGGGAGACGTCGACCCCTGCACAAACGCGCCCGTGCCCCCTGGGGGCCGCCATCAGGGTCGCGGCGTACTTGTGGGGACGGTCGTAGCCCCTCTTGGTTGGTGGAGAAGCTGGCCCCTCCTTAGGAGCCTTCCCCTTCTCAGCAGCCGAGAACCTCCTCATCGGCGCCGTGGATTCTATGGCAAGATGGAGAAGAAGGAGGGACAAGCAGCGAAGACAAAGAAAGAGATGAGCAAGGGGGGCTCTGCCCCTCCTCTCATTTACACCCAGAGGGAGGCCAACCGCCGGCCTCCATGATCTCGCGAAATGATGATCTTCTGCAAGCAGCATCGACTCGTCAAGTTAGACGGATTTCAAGGTAGCGTGCAGAAGTGGAGACGCCCACATCCCATAAATTGCCGCGCGTCGTACAGGCCGCAGGTGGTTTGGGCCCGTAGCGCTCAACACTTTCCCTTTGGCTTCACCTAGAAGCCAAGTCCGAGCGTGCCTTAGGCCCGGGGGCTACTATCGGCATTCTGGATACTGCGGTACCCAGACTTGCCTGGCTGCGACCCACGGCATGGCTCCATCGACGGCCTGGTATGGCCCAGTTTCAGCATCAACAACTCAAGACCATCACGAGGGGCCAAGCCTCACGAGGCGGGCGACATCATGACCTCCCAGGGGAATGGCCTCCCCAGGCGGGCTCCCAAGGAGCGGATATTTCTATGCAAGGCCCACCTCACGAGGCTCAGCTGACGTGAGCCATGACGACCAAGGCCAGGCGGGCGCCAGCGGGTGCAGCATACCAGTTTCTTCTTCAGTGCAAAGGAGGCAAGCAGTAGGCACGGAGTCCTGAAGAATCAACCAAGGTTTCCATTCTGGTGCAACAAGACCAAGACCGCTGGGACGACAAGACGGAGGTTATCACCGAGCCCACCTGGGCATCACGACCAGAGGCTTTTGAAGGCGAAGACTAGTTTAGTCAGGATACGGTGTACTTGTTGTCTCCCTTCAAATCTGGTCATTGTCTGATCCCTTCCCGCCTATATTTTGGGGGAGGACCATAAATAGGAACTAGACACCACCATAGAGGGGGATCGAATCCATTCCGCCCTCACCATCTCACCAGCTCACTTGAGCTCAAGAACACCTCACCTCCTGAGGTTGTTCAACCACTGTACTAGTTCATCCTTAGCCCCTCGAGGCAATCCACCACAAGGCTGGAGTAGGGTATTACACCGCAAGGTGGCCCGATCCAGGATAAACTGTCGTGTCTCTCTTTCCCTTTGAGTTCATCGCGCTAGGCTGTGAGGATCGCGAGTTGGCAGGCTCGGTAGGTTGTGATCTCTGCACGCTCCCTAGAGTTCGAACCTCTCAAGGGTTTGCGGAACCCGAAATCCGACAATGATGACCTTGACAGACCTTCCATTGATGTTGGCCTTGGTGTGGAAGATGTGGAATCTTTGGTCTTCGTCTTGTTGATGTTGAAGAGTCAAGACCTTTGAAACAACGAGAGCGGAGCTCGAATACTCATCACAAAAGACTTGATCATCTTCATCTTTGTTCACACGCCGATGCATGGCCACTTGCTCAAGGGCTTCCATTTCCTATTCACTGATGGACTCATAGGTTCCTTCGTCGTTGAGGATCATGGTGCGCTTGTTGGTACACTAAAAGGACTTGTGGCATCGGCCGCCACACGTAAAACACTTGATGGAACTTGTCTTGATGGTCTCATCGGTTGGAGTAGATGATGAAACTCTCGGCTTGAAGTTGCTTGTAGTAGGAGGACAACTTGAGGTTGTCAAAGTTTTCTTGTAACTCGACTTGTCGTCATTGCTTGTAGATGACTTGGTTGAGGTAGAAGGTGTTGGAGTCATTGAAGCTTGGTTGTTGGAGAAGTCATAGCTCTTGGAAGAGTACTTGGCGTACTTGAAGTCATCTTGCACTTGACGTATCGCTTTGGTAGCTTGATGCGCTAGCTCAATGAGGTTGGAGTAGGGTTGGAAGTCGGCAATCTTCTTGATGGGATGATTGAGGCCATTCAAGAAATGGGCCGTAGTTTTCTCATCATCTTCCGTGACATTGGCTCTTATCTTGGCAATCTCCATTTCCTTGTAGTATTCTTCAATGGTCTTTGTTCCTTGCTTGAGAAGTTGGAGTTTCTTGAAGAGGTCGTGGTGGTAGTATGTTGGCACAAAGCATGCTCGCATGACATCCTTCATTTGATCCCATGTGGTGATTGGTGGTTTACCTCTTGCCTCTTGGCGCTCAAGGACTTGTTCCCACCATATGAGCACATAGTCTTGGAACTCAAGGGATGCCATCACGATCATCTTCTCTTCCTCATAGTTGTGCAAACGAAAGATCTTGTCAACCTTCAATGCCCATGAAAGGTACTCTTAGGGATCATTGGTTCCGTTGAACTTGGGCATGGTGAATTTGAGCTTGTTGTAGCGTTGCTCTTCATTGTGTTGGGGTCGAGGGTGATGATGACGCCCTTGATGTGGATGATTGTCAACCTCATATTGCTCTTGGAATGGAGGATTTCCATAGTCATCATGCTCTTGGTGAACTTGAGGTTGTGGAGGAGCTTGTCAAGCTTGTGGAGGAGCTTGAGGAACTCGATGATGCACTCTTGCTTGGTAGTTTCGCTCTTGAATTTCTTTGCGAAGTGCTTCTTCTTGATTGCGGGTATCTCGGTTGCGGTTGGCGATGGCTCGACTTTACTCTCGAAGGGCATGTTGTGCCTCAAGTGCTTGAGCTTCACGTTGTTGTCGTTGAAGATGTTGAGCCTTAGCATCTTGTTCGTCTTGGTGTTGGCACGCTCGCTCTTCCTCTTGGTGATGATGACGTTGCCTTTCTTGTGCTTGTGCAAGAGTAGCTTGGTTTTGGCAATGACGATGTGCTTGCTCGTTGAATTGCTCTTATGGATGATTGTCATGTAGAGGATTGTGAGTTGCTTGACGTTCTTGGCACGTGGCTCGATGTAGAGTGTTCGATGTCGGTGTACTTGAATCAGAGAGGTTGTCATTGGAGTGTCGACTCAAGCGGCTCCATCTTGAGTAGGGTAAAGTGGTTGAATGGCGGTTCACCAACAAGGCACGAATCTCGTCCATTCTTGCAGCATTCTCTTGTTTGTGTGCATCGAGCTTGTTGTCGAAGTAGTCTCTTGTTCATTGCTCAGAGAGTCGCAAGTCGGTAGCAAGATTGTCAATGCGGTCGGTCATTGCTTATTGTTCTTGATGCAAAGCTCTTTGTGCACCGAAGAGGTGGCTCTTGGTTACATAGGATGACATGTCGTCGTCTTGCTCGATGAAGAGTGGGTTTGTAGAAGAACTTGGCCTATCCATCATTCCAAGCAAATATTTGAGTGGGAGAAAGAGAAGAACTTATACCAAATGTACCTTGACCGATGTTGAAGATGGATCAATGATCACTCAAATGTGGAACAAGGAAATAGCACAATTGGTACCAATTCTTGTCGGCTCTCACACCTACACACCTAGAGCTTATAGTGGAGCTCAGTTAGGATGGTGGCACACTATTTATGCAATTGTTAGTGAGACTCAATGATGTTGAAAAATATTCACAAATTCGCAATTGCAACAAGTAGACCAAGCAAGTAGAGGTACACAGAAACACACATGCAAATAGATAAATGGGGTTATGCAAACCAAAAATGAGCCAAAATATGGAATCCACGAAAATGCTTTTGTTGCACAACACTAGAGAGATGCTAGCATGATTGCACAATAGGCGGATACGAAACTTGTGTAGAACCTACTAAGCAAAAATGCAACAACTTCTATCCCAAGTATGCTAGATGTATGGTATTCCGGTGATATGATCCAAGATGATCGAGTATGACAATCTTAATGTTGTATGATGCTATGGTTCTTGCTTATAAGATCTTTGATTATCTTTCCGTTTTGCTTAAAAGCTAGTTTGGCTCTTTCTCTTTTGAGCTCTTTTCTCATGCAAAACTTCACGAACCAAGATAGCAATTGTGTATGCGATGACAACTTTGTGACACAATATATGATATGTATTCTATGGGAAATATGATCACTGATGTGCACATGTCATGTTGCCGGCAATACTCAAAGGCTAGTCTCGATAGGCAAGGTACGCAAAATTGGGCTATGGTGGTTATCAATGCAATGGCAAGGAGTAGACAAAGATATCGTCGAGGTTACCGTCCTTGCTTATGGTTGAATTTGTCAAAATTGTCAAACGGTTGTTGTCGATGACGAGTCCATGGCAAAGATGAGCGGTGGTGATCTTGATATCGCACCGTACCTATATAGACGAAACACAACAGGACACGGGAACCACAAATCAAATTCTTAAAACAAAAGTCGAATGGTGGGACGTTTTGGTATGTCGTGGGGTTGGCGGAGTTTAGGTGGTGGTGGTCGAAGTGGGTATGCGGAGGCGTAGGTGGCGGTGGACAAAACTACAGAAAATGCAGTTTCGACAGAGATAGCCAGATGATCCGGGCTAGGAGCCGGATGATCTGGGAGGGTCCGAATGATCCGGGTCAAGGTCCGGATGATTCAGGCAGGTCAACTGCACACAGGAATGGCTCAGGATGAACTCAAAAACGGGGAGAAATTTGAGTATTTCGTGGATTTTGGATGGATTTCGATGGTGAGATGGTGGGGAAAGGCAAGATCCACTTGCAACACAACGAATTCACGGATCAAAATCAACAAAACTTCATCATAACAATAAATAACAAAAAAATTGGGGGGGGGGCTATTTTTGTGGGGATTCTCGAAATAGGACGAAAAACAACAAAATCAAGCTAGGAAACAAAGGGTAGGGGCTCCAAATACGTGATCAACGTGGCTCATGATACGAAGATGATGTAGGGTAGAACCCTAGATGCCTGATCTTTCATGATTGGAGGGGATCCTACAAAGAACACGAGGGGAAAACGAGGGGAATACAAGGGGAATACGAGGGGAACACAAGAGAAATCACTCAACCAACAAGATCCGGTCACACATACGCTAGATCCTCAAAACACAGAGTTATACACGATTCAAAGTCAACAAAGGATGATACAAAAGGTCTTCTCTGTGAGGAGGTCTTGAAGGGTCTTTCCCGTGATGGGGTCTTGAATCCGCTAGGGGGATCTTCTCCGAAGAGGCCGTGAGCTCCAAGGAGAAGTAACCAAGTGGATGAGAAAAGCTCTATCTCAAATATGAGCTAAACCAACGCTAACACTAGAAAAGAGGTGGAGGAGTCGTTTATATAGGCAAAGGGGGCAAGGGGATACAAGGGCCTCGGTTGTCAGGACCCTGATCCTAAGTCATGTCGATCTAGCATGTAACACATCATATCACTTTGCAACCTCACGTACTGTATTCCCACGGCTGCCACCTTACCTGGCATGGGATTGTTTGCGCCTTTTGGATCACATATATGATAGTGCCGCTAGCATCCATATGAAAAAGAACCCGGGCTGACATGACTAGTGGTAAACCCGAGGTGGTGCTAACTTAGAGGGACAAACATACATGACCCAGCAACGAACGTGTCGACCAACAACGTATGAACCCATATCGTAGCAAGCTACAGGGACTTAAACGAACAATGCATGACATTTCCCCGAAGGGACAAACACAGGAAAGAAGGACACATGTCAGCCAGCCTAAGTGTTCCGGAGCAGTAGCAAGCTACCATGGCTTAGTGGAAGCACTAGGAGACATTTCCCAGTAAGAGAGGCTACCAAGAATAAACAACTATGTTGTCGGATCCCACACATACCAAGCATTTCAAATCATACACAGAATATGCTCGATATGTGCAAATACAACATGGCATCACAACATAACTCTATGACTCAAAGTATTTATTCAATAGGCTCTTAGGAGCGAGATATTACAAACATGGGTCTCATGACCCAACATTCAGGGCATACAAGTAAAAGCACATGCGGAAGCTTAACATGTCTGAGTACACACATCTACAAATTAAAAAGGTTGAGAAGACTGACTATCTACCAGATCCTGCCGAGGGCACAAGATTGTAGCTGAGGTACCAAGCTAAACGTCGAAGTCCATGCCGAACTACTAGCAAGACTGAAGTCTCTCTGCAAAAACATAAATTAAGCAAACGTGAGTACAAATGTACCCAACACGACATACATCAGAACTAACTACATATGCATCATTATCAACAAAGGGGATGGTGGAGTTTAACTGCAGCAAGCCAGCTTTGACTCTGTGGCTATCCTGAACTATGAATGCAAGTAACTCTTTTGAGGTGGCGCACACGAGTCCACATATTCACCATATTAATACACCACTATGGATCCGCTCCCATCTCCCTACGAGAATGCCATCCATTGCACTCACGCTTATCTTGCGTATTTTAGAGTATCCACTTTCACTTGTCTATGAACTGTATAGGCAACCCAGAGGTCCTTTACCGCGGACGCGGCTATTGGAATAGATGATGTTAAACCTGCAGGGGTGTTCTTCTTCACACACGCTCTTGCCACTTACCGCCATGTACACGTCATGTATCTCGGTAACCTTCAAGCGGAAGCCTGGCGAGGGTGTCGTCCACGACCTGACTAACCACACAAGTCTCTAGTCCAGGTTTATCGCCTATTCAGGTTCCGTCCGCAGGGAGTTCGGCCGAAGTTTCCACATACGACCCCGAACGATATGACCAGGGTTCCCGAGACACCAAACGGGCACCCGGTACACCGTGCCACATGCCTACTGTATCACAGCCCACCCCTCGGGTCAGCGCTGCACACGGCCTCCAACATACTACAAACACCAGAAACTACTTGCAACTCCTGGACAGAGGACAAGAGCGGCTAATAAGTCAAGAGGGTCAATTAAGAATCCCAATGAGTTGTAGTAGCTATTCATGGATCACAAACACATAACTCAGTTCCTGAGGGCGGCTTCAATGAGACAACCCACCAAGTACTCCTACATGGCCTCTCACCGCTACCTTTACCAAATTGCATTCACACACTTAGCTCACACACATTAGGACATGTTCACAACTTTCCAATTCACCTTTGATGAATCAGACCTGACACAACTCTAAGTAGTCGCAGGCTTGACAAAAAAGCATGGAATGAGTAGGCACATCAGGCTCAAACAACTCCTACTCATGCTATTGGGTTTCATCTAATTACTGTGGCAATGACAGGTCATGCAGAGGAAAAAAACGGGGGGTTCAACTACCACAGCAAGTAAGAGATATGTCATTGTTGTCCTAATGCAGTAAAAGAGAGAAGAAGCGGGGGAGTGGGATTGTATCGGAATTAACAAGGGGGTTTTGCTTGCCTGGCACTTCTGAAGATGATATAGCTCTTCATCGGTGTTATCGAACTCATCGTCGGAACGACGTCTATCGAGAGGGGACAATTTCCGGCAACAGAGAAGGAAACACAATCAATGAAATCCACAATATGATGCATGATCACGACATGGCAAAATGATTGTGTTGGGCTAATGCAACTATAATCAGATGGGTATGAGCCATTTTGAACCAAAGATTCAAATCCAAATTCATTTTGTAATCTTAAATAGTGCCTTATCATGTTTTGCACTAAACACCAAGGTTAACTTGTTTAAACATGCATGAAACCAGTACAGATTGATAGATTGGATTTTTCTCATCATTTTTCATATATAACACCTTGCATTTGGAGTTACAGATTAATTTATATGAATATTTGAAGTTAGCAATATTTTTTGGAATTTCCTGAATAAAATTAAATCCAGAAAATATATTAATGCGTCAGCATTGTTTCAGCAAGTCAACTGGGGCGGTCCAGGTCAAACCTGACCTGCGGTGTCCACTGATGAGTGGCACGGTGCTGCCTAGTGTCGCTGACAGGTGGGCCGGGTCAACAGACACGTCAGCAAGTCAATACTAACTTGTGGGGCCCGTGGGGGTTAGCTTAATCTAAACAGAAACAAAACCTGGGTTAATTAGGGCGTGGGGCCCATCTCGCATTGACCTAGGGTTAGCCGAATAGCATAATTAGCACTAAACTAATCTGCCACGTCAGTGTCGCTGGAGCCTCGTCGGCGGTGAACAAAAAGACGGCAGCGCGGCTCGGAAATCCGCTACGGGCGGCGGCTGGACGCGCGAAGACCACCGGGACGTAGCCCGTGCTCCCCCGCAACCAGACAGGTAGGTGGGTGGCCGCAGGGGCGCTGGAGCTCGCCGAAACGGAGCTCGCGGCGGCGGCCAGAGCTCGGGCACCAGCAGGTTTGGCATTTTGGTGCACGAGAGGGGGAGCTGGTGGGTGCAACGTGCTCCTGGCGGTGAACTGAGTGCGGTGACGCGCTTGGTTTGGACAGGGGCAAACCAAAATGATGACGACGACATGGCCGGCGCTGACGAGGTGTCGGTCTCGACGAAAATGAGGGTTAGAGCTTGAATTAGTGCACAGGAGTAGGGGGAAACAGTTCAGACGCTCACAGCGCGTCGCATGGACGGGTCGGCAGCTCGGGGGAGGCTCTAGAGACAACAGAGTGGCGACGGCGATCGTCGGAGTCCGAGGAAGAAGATGGAGCCAATGACGGTGTTGCAGGGGCTCCCGCGGGGCATGGCTTAGGGAGGAGGAAGAGTGGGTCGAGGCGGAGCTTCTGAGCGCATCGACCAGGCGAGGCAGCGGCTGTGGCCACGGCTGCAGCAAGCGACAGCGACACCGGTGCTCGGGTGATGAGTGGGACACAGCAGAGGAGGGGGAGGAGCACGGAAGAGATGTCTAGGGGGTCTAGGGGGCTACATGGCGCCGCGAGAGACAACCAGGGGGAAGGGGACAGGCAGGCAGGGTGGAGGTCGCCGGTGCGCGTGCGTGCGCACAGCGGGCACGTGCCTTCCTTCTGGCAGAGGAAGAACACGACAGGAGAGGGTAGCCTGGTGGGCTGGGCTGCTGCTGGGCTGGCTCCAGTGGGCTGCATAGGTAAGTTTTCTTTCTCTCTTTCTTCTTATTTGTTTCAGTTTTCTATTATTCTGTAATTGGTTTTGACATTATTAAAATGGCAAAGCATTTCCAAAAACCATGCAACTGATTGTGGTAATTGTTTGAAATATTTCCAACAATAAACATTTCAGTTTGTGATTATTTTGACATTTAAAATATTTAATAGAGTTTAAATGCCCAAATGCAAATACCATATGATTTAATTTAGTGACCCAAGTTGTCCTAGAGAAATGTGCAATATTTTTGGCAGAGGTTCAAGACCAATCCGAAAATGATGAACATTTTGTGAAGGGCATTTGGGTTCATTGAGAAAATTTCCAGTTGAAACTGTTAGTACCAGAGGGGGTGCTAGGGTTTTGTTAATCCCCATTTAAAATTTCCAGAGAATTTAAACATGATGCATGGAGATTATGCAATGACAGGCAAGACTAAGCTACTGCTGTGACAACTCACCCCCACTAAACAAGAATCTCGTCCCGAGATTCAAGACATGAGGTAAGAAGATAGAGGAAACACATAGTTGACACATTATTCATGATCCAAGTTGTGCCTTATAAGAACGTTGATTCGATCATCATCTTTGTCTCGATGTCTTGCTCCATAAACTCCAACCAACAGGACAACGAGAGGAAAAGGAAAACTCTAGAAGGATCGATCTTCTCGAAGATCGAACAACTCAGGATCAACTCACGGAGTGAGACATTGAAATATCTCTTGAGTTGTGACACGAAGCATACATCTAGAGGGATGGAGTGAAACAGATGATGGAGGTTCACTAGGTAGACAACAATTTCATGCTTAAGAAGGTGGTGAACGGTTGTCAACGTAGCGAGGAGTTGAGTTGCCATGATACCATAACGAAACATCTTAGAGGAGGCGACTCGTAGAATTATTACCTTAAGTGGCAAAAAGAATTAATTTTGATATAGAGATCACTGAGACTCTTTATACCAGCCTAAGGCAATTCACCAACAATCATTTGGCAGGGTGAGAAGGAATGGCATACCCAGACTAGAATGGATGTGGACTACCTTGTCGAAAACAACGCAAGGAATGATTTTTGCTTATCATGGGAAATGGGGTGGGACCCATGGTAGACTAGCACAACGATGGGTGCAAGCTGGGAACAAAATGCAAATGCTGGGAATGATTCTAGCAACTGAGGAGAAGCTCAACAGTAGAGAGTGATTCCACTGTTGGAATGGTTATAGCATAACCGAAGAAACTGAAGCGAATCCCAATTAGTGCCTATGATAACACCTAGTGCTTGCGCGTGCTCTCAAGAACTCGAGCATTTCCATATTCATCAAGGTTTTACCAATATCCGTGTCAAGGATCCTGGCAACACAACATACTACCATGATGAATGGTGATGGACGATGCAGATGCAAAGAAAGATAACACCTTCTCAGATTTCACCTTAGCGAGGCCAAGGAAACAGAATCTGGATGATCGATCGAGAGACATTTAGCACTCCGCTGCTAATGTTCTCCTTGATGTGCTAGCGTAACCCATTTATTGATATGGTTTGGTATCTAGGACATCAAGTAAAAGGTCGGACTTCGGGAGCACAAGAATCCATAAGGAACAACTAATGGAGTAAACACTATGAAATCATTATGGGGAGGTGGCCAACTTCCTCAATCAAGATACTACAGTAATAGGTCTACCGGCTGGGTGTGTTTGTCATGACATCCATTTTACTGGGTTATAGAGAGACCAATATTATAGTTCTTGGGAAATGTTCCAAGCATCATATCTGCCTGAGATTCAGATCTGGTTGGTGTCCGAATATTCCAGATTCATCAAGTCTAGAAAGAAAAATGAAAGTTTGCAACACAAATCGACGAGATGGCGTTGCGAGATTCTCGGGGAATGAACTATGATAGCAAGCTCCGAAACATGAGCTGGTCCTGCTACATACATGTGAACACGTTGTCCCAGACAAGCATGACCACGTAGTAGTATTATAATAAAACACTACCGAGTTCAGGTTGGGAACCATCAATGAGGATAACGAAATCTTGTGCATGACCTAGGAGAGCACAACAACTCCTTTTCCTTGAACAAGTCAATCAGTGGCTTAGTGTGCTACGGAATTCATATGGAATGAAGATGATCAGTCTAATAGACCACATAATACTTTGCACATGCATGGCTGACTTGGAATGATTCCAGAGGAGATAAAACAAGTCTTCTCAAATTCATGGCGGCAACTTGCATCAATTGCACAAGAATTAGAGGAGGTCACTTCTTTCACCCAAGCATATGCTTCATGAACGGGACACAAAGATAATGCTTATAGAAGTTTCCAATACTAGCTGGATGTTCAACACAAATCATGGAGAAGATAAATACGTTGCTGATGGGCTCAATAACAATTCATCCAGGTTTCCATATAAGTGGAACTCCACAATTATGTGAACAAGGTGATAGCATCGGTCAGACCCAAACAATATAATGGTGTATGCTCAAAGAATCAACCATGAGTAAGACAACATTACGAACATCGTTGGTTCTAATTTGATTTGAGGATAGCCCATACTCAAATCAAAGTGTGTACAAGGCAATAGACCCAACAACTAATCACGGGGATCAGTTGATGAAGATATCATCTTTCTTCAACATACATACAAGATACCCCTTAGAATGATCTAAATCGAACCAGCTTTTATCTTCCAACTCTCCAAGTTGTTGTTTAGCTTATCCAACTAGCTCAGGGTATCCGACACAGATTCTTGGAGAAAGGGTGGTTCATAGAGAAACCAACTTGATCACGAACTCAACATAGCGGTCAGGTGTCAACCTGGTAATACTTCCGAGAAGATATTCGGAAAATCACGAACCACCGATATGTTACCAAGCTCGAGAGCAATCTTGCTTTTCAGGGCAAGACAATATGATCAAATAAGTAATGGGTTAACACAATCCTAACTCATTGATCAAAGAGTGCACCGAAGATAAGGACTAGGTAGCACAATCTATCTTAGAATGATGATTCAAGAACCAACACATTAAGAATGAAATTATTGCCCTTTAACTACCAAGCAACAAGGTTGCTACGATTATTGATTTCACACATCATAGTTCACCTATCGGCATTACGGTTGCAACAACACGGGAACAGAGAAATGAATAATGAGGGCGAGAAGTATCAATGTATCAAGATTTCATAGGATGGTGTGCAATTCCCATGACGTTCTTCATATAAAGATGGTAATACTCCAGGGTAGAGCAGAATCAAAAGCTTGATTAGCCTTTTGATTTGCGGATTACAACTGCTTTGACCCAATCCTGGATATGGATGAGGTTCTGGAGTTGTTTCTCTTAGTCATTCCGAATAGAATGGCTTGACGGACCACGGGAACAATAGGCATCGATGAACATGAGTGCACGACTACTCCTGACTATCAATTGATAGACGAGGGTCAAAAGACAACTAAAAAGGGACAACTCAAAGAACGTATGATTTTCTGAGTTGTGGATGCATAGATTAGTATGTCGAATCAAGTCCAACATATTTCTTCTGGATAACCCGTGCAGATAGGTAGAACTGGCAGAGTCACAATATATAACAGAGAACTCATCAAGAGCATTCTTGTTGTGATCTTTGGATCCAATGAACTTCTGCCTTAAGTGGTTCATAGTGTTTGGAAGAAGGAAATACCACGGACCTGGAGGACTAATGTAAAGGTTACTAATAACCTAAAGGAATGAGCAAACACTAACAACATGAAGTAAGTGGAATGAGTCTCGGATTCAAAAACCCAGGAGTAGAATGCCTACTAACTAAGTGGCATCACGGGATGCTTTCGAGAATGATGGCCAGAATCATCACACTGGGAACACAAGACATGGCTAGGTTACTAAGTGATCCCCTAAGACACCTAGGGTCATAACAATAACTCCAACACATATGTCGAGGCAACAGAATACCTCAACTCAGCAATTAGTGTGATTAACCTGGCCTAAAAGAACAACGAAACCAAAGGGAAAGGATTTTGCAAGTGCATCAGACTATTAAGAAACCTGGGATGACTCGGACAGCATAACGGCAGTAAATGCTAAAAATGATTTGAGACATCCTGCAAAAATAGTGGCATAACCACTCAATCATCATAATATCAAGGTCCTGAGATCAACTATCAATACACGGAGATAGTAGGAACTGAACTAAGGCTTGAGTCCAACAATCTTATAAGTATACAAATTAGTAACACGTGATCCTCATAGAAAGAAGAGAAAGCCTAGTTCCTTAACCCCGTAGGAAAGATATGATGACTCAGATTAGAAGGGCATAAGATAAAGGAGTAAAAAGGGCCTTACGTTCCCATCCACAATCAATTCACTTACATAACTAAAGAATTTCTAGACTCAACTTAGACTAGGTTGGCTTGGTAATCCTACATGCAGTCAGGCTCTGATACCAAAGCTGCCAGGACCCCGATCCTAAGTCTCACTGATCTAGCATGTAAAACATCATATCACTTTGCGGCCTCATGTATAGTATTCCCACGGGTGCCACCTTACTTGGCCCGGGACCGTTTGTGCCTTTTGGCTCACGTATATGATAGTGCCGCTAGCATCCATATGACAGAGAACCCGGGCCGACATGACCAGTCGTAAACCCGAGGTGACGCTAACTTACAGGGACAGGCATACATGACCCAGCAACGAAAGTGTCAATCAGCAACGTATGAACCCAAGTCGTAGCAAGCTACAGGACTTAAAGGAACAATGCGTGACATTTCCTTGAAGGGACAAACACAGGAACAAAGAAGGACACATGCCGGCCAGCCTAAGTGTTCCGGAGCAGTAGCAAGTTACCATGGCTCAGTGGAAGCACTAGTAGGCATTTCCTGGTAAGAGAGGCTACCAAGAATAACCAACTAGGTTGTCAGATCCCACACATACCAAGCATTTCAAATCATACACACAATATGCTCGATATGTGCAAATACAACATGGCATCACAACATAACTCTATGACTCAAGGTATTTATTCAACAGGCTCCGAGGAGCAAGATATTAGAAACATGGGTCTCATGACCCAACATTCAGAGCATACAAGTCAAAGAAGATGTGGAAGCTTAACATGTCTGAGTACAAATATCTACAATTGAAAAAGGCTGAGAAGCATGACTATCTACCAGATCCTACCGAGGGCACAAGATCGTAGCTGAGGTAACAAGCTAAACATCGAAGTCCACGCAAAACTACTAGCGAGACTGACGTCTCTCTGCAAAAACACAAATTAAGCAAACGTGAGTACAAATGTACCCAACAAGACTTACATCAGAACTAACTACATATGCATCATTATCAACAAAGGGGATGTTGGAGTTTAACTGCAGCAAGCCAGCTTTGACTTGGTGGCTATCCTGAACTATGACTGCAAGTAACTCTTTTGAGGTGGCGCACACGAGTCCACATATTCACCATATCAATACATCACTATGGATCCTCTCCCGTCTCCCTACAAGAACGCCATCCATAGCACTCATGCTTATCTTGAGTATTTTAGAGTATCCACTTTCACTTTTCTATGAACTATATAGGCAACCTAGTGGTCCTTTACCACGGACGCAGCTGTTCGAATAGATGATGTTAACCCAGCAGGGGTGTACTTCTTCACACACACTCTCGCCACTTACCACCATGTACACGTCATGTATCTCGGCAACCTGCAAGCGAAAGCCTAGCGAGGGTGTCGGCCAACACTTGACTAACCACACAAGTCTCTTGTCCAGGTTTATCGCCTATTCGAGTTCCTTCCGTAGGGAATCCGGCTAAGGTTTCCACATACGGCCCCAAACGATGTGCAGGGTTCCCGAGACACCAAACGGGCGCCCGGTACACCGTGCCACGTGCCTACCTCATCACAGCCCACCCCTCGGGTCAGCGCTGCACACGGCCTCCAGCATACTACAAACACAAGAAACTACTTGCAACTCCTGGACAAAGGACAAGAGCGGCTAATAAGTCGAGAGGGTCAATTAAGGATCCCAATGAGTGGTAGTAGCTATTCATGGATCACAAACACATAACTCGGTTCCTCAGGACGGCTTCAATGAGACAACCCACCAATAACTCCTACATGGCCTCTCACCGCTACCTTTACCAAATTGCGTTCGCACACTTAGCTCACACACAGTAGGACATGTTCACAACTTTCCAATTCATCTCCAATGAATCACACCTGACACAACTCTAAGCAGTAGCAGGCATGACAAACAAGCATGAATGAGTAGGCACATCAGGCTCAAACAACTCCTACTCATGCTAGTGGGTTTCATCTATTTACTGTGTAAATGACAGGTCATGCAGAGGAAAAAAAGGGGGGTGCAACTACCGGTGCAAGTAACAGATATGTCATTGTTGTCCTAATGCAGTAAAAGAGAGAAGAAGCGAGAGAGTGGGATTGTATCGGAATGAACAAGGGGGTTTTGCTTGCCTAGCACTTTTGAAGATGATATAGCTCTTCGTTGGTGTAATCGAACTCATCGTCGGAACCACGTCTATCGAGAGGGGACAATTTCTGGCAACAGAGAAGGAAACACAATCAATGCAATGCACAATATGATGCACAATCATGACATGGCAAAATGAGTGTGTTGGGCTAATGCAACTATAATCATTTGGGTTTGAGCCAGTTTGAACAAAAGATTCAAATCCAAACTCATTTTGTGATCTTAAATAGTGCCTTATCAAGTTTTGCACTAAACAGCAAGGTTAACTGGTTTAAACATTCATGAAACTAGTACATATGGATAGATTGGATTTTTCTTATCATTTTTCATATATAACACTTTGCATTTGGAGTTACAGATTAATTTCTATGAATTTTTGAAGTTAGCACTATTTTTTGGTATTTCCTGAATAAAATTAAATCCAGAAAATATATTACTGCATCAGCATTGCGTCAGCATTGCGTCAGCAAGTCAACCGGGGCGGTCCAGGTCAAACCTAACCAGTGGGGTCCACCGGTCAGTGTCACAGTGCTGGCTAGTGTCGCTGACAGGTGGGTTCGTGTCAACAGACATGTCAGCAAGTTAACACTGACGTGTGGGGTCGGTCAATGTGTGACGTGGCCTGGTCAAACTGACATGTGGGGCCCGTGGGGGTTAGTTTAATCTAAACAGAAAGAAAACCGGGTTAATTAGGGCGTGTGGCCCATCTGTCATTGACCTAGTGTTAGTATCATAGCGTAATTAGCACTAAACTAATCTGCCACATTAGCATCGCCGGAGCCTGGTCGGCGGCGACCAAAACGACAATGGCGCGTCTCGGGAACGTGCTACGGGCGGCGACTGGACACGTGGAGACCACCGGGACATAGCATGTGCTCTCTCGCATCTAGAGGGGCAGGTTGGTGGCCGCGGGGCTGCCGGAGCTCGCCAGAATAGAGCTCGCGGCGGCGGCCGGAGCTCGGGCACCAGCGGGTTTGGCATTGTGTTGCACAAGAGGGGGAGCTGGTGGATGCAACGTGATCCTGGGGATGCACGAGAGGGGGAGCTGGTGGATGCAACGTGATCCTGGGGGTGCACTGAGTGTGGTGAAGCGCTTGGTTTGGAGGGGGCAAACCAAAATGACGACAGTGACATGGCCGATGCCGGCAAGGTCTCGATCTCGATGGAAACGAGGGTTAGAGCTCGAATTAGTGCATGGGAGTAGGGGGAAATGGTTTAGAGGCTCACGATGCGACGCATGGAGGGGTCGGCAGCTCGGGGAGGCTCTGGAGACGACGGAGTGGCGACGGCGATCGCTGGAGTCCGAGCAAGAAGATGGAGCTGATGATGGCATTGCAGGGGCTCCCGCGGGGCGTGCCTCGGTGGAGAGGAAGAGTGGGTCGAGGCGGAACTTCTGAGCACATCAGCGAGGCGAGGCAGTGGTTGTGGCCACGGAGGCAGCGAGCGACAGCGACGGCGACGCTCGGGTGATGCGTGGGAGACAACAGAGGAGGGGGAGGAGCACGGAAGAGAGGTCGAGGGGGTCCAGGGGGCTGCGTGGCGCCGCGAGAGACAACCAGGGGAGAAGGGGACGGGCAGGCAGGGTGGAGGTGGCCGGCGCGCGTGCGTGCGCGCGGCGGGCATGCCCCGTCCTATTGGCAGAGGAGGAAGACGACAGGAGAGGGTGGCCTGGTGGGCTGGGCTGCTGCTGGGCTGGCTACGGTGGGCTGCACAGGTAAGTTTTCTTTCCCTCTGTCTTCTTATTTGTTTCAGTTTTCTATTATTCCGTAATTGGTTTTGACTTTATTAAAATGCTAAAGCATTTCCAAAAATCTTGCAACTGACTGTGGAAACTGTTTGAAATATTTCCAACAGTAAACATTTCAGTTTGTGATTATTTGGACATTAAAATATTTAATAGAATTTAAATGCCTAGATGCAAATACCATATGATTTAATTCGGTGACCCAAGTTGTCCAAGAGAAATGTGCAATATTTTTGGCAGAGGTTCAAGACCAATCCAAAAATGATGAACATTTTTGATATGGGGTGGCCCGATCTTCTCAGTGAGCGGTAGTGTAGATGATGATGGTGGATAGATAATTGGGTGTCGCTGATGATCTCTCCTCGCTAGATCCCTGATGCCAATACAGCAGCTCTCTACCCTTCGGATATTCACGACTTCACACACTTGCGCAACGTAGCCATCGACCACGAAATGGTTAGAATTGCAATATACTAATTCCCAATGGAACAGCAGATCACACTTGACTTGTAGTATATAATCTCCAGATCGATACGAATTGGAGACAAGAATTCAAGATGAATGCTTATAGCAATCTCATGAACTAGGGTTTATCTTAAACATGGTCTGTCTAACTAATCTGACAGCAGCCCTCTATATAAGAGGGGCTGGGTGATGCGCCCAGGGGGGGGGCGCTAGGTCTGGTGCACCTAGCCTGGTCCTCCTGACTTGGTGCAACCTAAGCTGGTTCGACTCAAAACGTGGTTCGACTCAACTTGATACAAACTGACCCAACTTGGGTTCGGCCCCTTGGCATGCAGGCCATGTACTTGAGGAATGGCGCTGCAACATGGTGTTGGTGCGCCTGGTGTTACTCGACGTGGGGATCCTCCTCCTTGACGTTTGCGCCTGACTATCTCTTCTCCCTCGCGCCCTCTTGCTTGTACTCCACGTCATGCTCCTCTTGCTGCAACTCCTCGCTCCCTCGTGCTATGCCTTCTTCTCCCATGCACCTGAGTATGCAAACACACAAAGACTTAGGTAGTAGAAAGCTCTCATTAAAATAAATAGCATACTCAACTAAGAGAGAATTCACCTGTTGTTCTATTATCTTTGCACGAGCTCTTGTGATAGGCCCAATTCCGATTTCATCATTGGACGTCTTCTTTGCAGCCACTTGGTGATCATCATCATAGATTGGAGATGGGTCAAGTGTAGGGATGTCCTCATCATCCCCCCCCCTTCAAAAGGCATCGACCTCGACGCTCCAAGGTCTTCTCCATCATATGGTGACAAATCAGCAACGTTGAAGCTGTTGCTAACGCCACCAAACTCAGCAATAGGAATATCAATCGAGTAGGCATTGTCATTTATCTTGGCTAGCACCTTGTAAGGTCCAGCACCATGCGGTAACAACTTGGAACGCCGCAGCTGTGGGAACCTCTCCTTGCGCAGATGCACCCAAACCATATCTCCAGGCTGAAACAAAACTTGCTTTCTTGATTGGTTTCTTGCAGCAGCAATGTTCTTGCCTTTCTTCTAAATAGCCTCTTGTGTCCTCTCATGAATTTGCTTTGCTCATGCAATGGAAGAGGCAGCAAATCTAGCGGTGTGATTGGTTTGAAACCATAGACCACCTCAAAAGGACAAAGCTGGGTAGTAGTGTGCACCGCTCTGTTATATGCAAACTCAACATGGGGTAAACACTCCTCCCACTCACGTAGATTTTTCTTGATCATAGCTCGTAGCAATTGGGACAATGTGCGATTCACCACCTCTGTTTGACCATCCGTTTGGGGATGACATGTAGTACTAAACAGCTGCTTCGTTCCTAGCTTTCCCCATAGGGTCTTCAAGAAGTAGCTCATAAACTTCACGTCCCTGTCAGAAACAATTGTCTTTGGCACTCCATGCAAGCGTACGATGTCCCTGAAAAACATGTTAGCAATATGCGACGCATCGTCGCTTCTGTGGCATGCAATAAAATGTGCCATCTTTGAAAATCTATCCACTACCACAAATATAGAATCATGACCTCTTTTAGTGCGTGGCAAACCTAACACAAAATCCATACTGATATCTTCCCATGGTGTGGTAGGTGTAGGTAGTGGCGTATACAAAAGCGTGAGGCTTTAGTTTTGACTTGGACTTGTTACATGTAATGCAGCGCCTAACAAACCTGTCCACGTCGCGCCTCATCTTGGTCCAATAAAAGTGATCAGCTAGCATGAGCAATGTCTTCTCACGCCCAAAGTGACCCATCAATCCTCCTGCATGTGATTCATGCAACAATAGAAAACGCGCCGACGATTCTGGAACACATAGTTTGTTAGAACGAAACAAAAATCTATCATGTATGTGGTACTTGTCCCATGCGTGTCGAAGCATACACAAACGATATGGTTCAGCAAAATCATGATCAGTTGAATATAAATCACACAAGCTCTCTAAACCAGGAATTTTAACATCGAGATGTGTCAATAACATGTTCTTCCTAGATAGAGCATCAGCAACAACATTATCTTTCCCTTTCTTATGCTTAATTATGTAGGGAAACGACTCAATGAACTCAACTCACTTAGCGAGGCGCCTATGCAAATTAGATTGAGCTTTCAAATATTTTAAAGCTTCATGATCAGAATGTATGATAAATTCTTTTGGCCACAAATAATGTTGCCAAACTTCAAGAACTCTAACAAGCGCATATAATTCTTTGTCATAAACAGGATAATTCAATCTAGCACCAGAAAGTTTCTCGCTGAAATAAGCAATAGGTCTACCTTCTTGCATCAACACACCACCAATTCCTATACCACTAGCATCACAATCAACTTCAAATTGTTTAGAAAAATCTGGTAGTAAAAGTAATGGTATAGAAGTAAGCAAACGTTTCAGATCAACAAATGCATGATCTTGTGCAGCGCCCCAAACAAAAGGCACTCCTTTATTAGTTAATTCATTCAATGGTGCAGCAATAGTACTAAAGTCTTTCACAAAATGCCGGTAGAAACCAGCAAGACCGTGAAAACTTCGTACTTGACTAACATTCATGGGAGTAGACCAATTTTGAATTGCTTCAATTTTAGATGAATCTACTTCTACTCCATGCAAAGATACAACGTATCCCAGAAATATGACCTTATCTTTTGCAAATGTGCACTTCTCAAGATTAGCATACAATTTAGCATCACGCAACACTTGCAAAACTTGTCTAATATGATCGCAATGTTCAGATTCATTGCGGCTGTAAATAAGTATGTCATCAAAATATACAACCACAAAACGACCAATAAACTCTCTCAAAACATGATTCATTAATCTCATGAATGTACTAGGTGCATTAGTAAGACCAAAAGGCATAACGATCCATTCATATAAACCAAATTTAGTTTTGAAAGCAGTTTTCCATTCTTCCCCTTCTTTCATCCTAATTTGATGATAACCACTACGCAAATCAATTTTAGAGAAAACAGCAGCACCACTCAACTCATCTAGCATATCCTCTAAGCATGGAATAGGATGACGATATCGAATAGTGATGTTGTTAATAGCTCTACAATCGAAGCACATGCGCCATGTACCATCTTTCTTAGGCACCAAAATAACAGGAACCGCACAAGGACTAAGAGAAACACGAATATACCCTTTGTCTAGTAGTGCTTGCACTTGCTTCTGTATTTCCTTCATTTATTCGGGGTTGGTCCTATATAGCGCTCGGTTGGGGAGGGTAGCGCCTGGTATGAGATCAATTTGGTGCTCAATTCCACGCACTGGTGGCAGCCCCGCTGGTACCTCCTCCGGAAACACATCTCCATATTCCTGCAAAACAGCAGACACACCAAGAGAAACAGGTTGCACATCATTAGAAACTAAAACCTCGCCTTTGTACATAAGCACAAGAGGCATGGCTGTAGGATCCTCTCTAAATTCTCTCATGTCTTCTTTGGTGGCTAATATAAGCAAACTAGTCTCTCTCGCACTTTTCGTTATATTGTCACTCATGGAGTTCTCTCGTGCAGGTGGCTGTGCGAAATTCACTTCTGTTTTCTGACGAGACTCATTCACAATTTGCTGCGGTGACATAGGCTGTAGATTTATTTTCTTTCCCTTGAACTCCAAGTGATAAGTGTTGGCGCGTCCATTGTGTTGCACATGGCGATCATACAGCCATGGCCGACCCAACAATAGATGTCAAACAGTCATAGGAACCACATCAAACTCAATGGAATCCTTGTATGGTCCTATCTCAAAATTCACACGCACCATATGATTCACTTTCATCTCTCCATTGTCACTCAGCCATTGTACGTAGTATGGGTTTGGATGAGGCAAATACTTCAAATTCAGCTTGGCACATAATTCTTTGCTTGCAAGATTACGGCAGCTACCTCCATCAATGATCACCTTACAAGCTTTGTTGGGGCCAACTAGTGCTTTAGTTTGGAACAGATTGCAGCGCTGTGAATCAGCATGTGGCTGCACAGTAAGGGCACGCTACTTGACAACAAGAATAGGCGCTGGAGAAGCAAAGGCATCTATGCCGCCCTCACTTGCGTACCCATCACCATCGGAAGCATATGGGTCAGCGTCATCTCCAGTCTCATATTCATTGTCATCGTTCACAATCATCACTTTTCTGTTTGGGCACTCTCTCTTGAAGTGTCCCTTGCCTCCACATGTATGACGTAGCATATCTCGGTTACGGGCTATGGACATGTTGGAACTTGAGCTAGCAGCAGGAGCAGCAGGTTTCTTTGATTGTGAAACAGTGGAGGCTGATTTTGTTGCAGAAGAAGAGGGGCGGCTGGCAGCGCCCTCACTAGGCGTGTAAGGAGGCGGCTGTGTTCTGTTGGAGAACCATCCAACTGTAGCATAACGGGCTTTAATTTGAGCTTCTTCGGCCAACTGGGACTCAGCTTCTCTTGCATGATGTAGCAGCTCGTTCATTGTATTGTATTGGTGATGCCTAACAATACCCTTGATGTTATATTTCAGCCCATGGAGAAAATGTTGCATAGTCATCTCAGCAGATTCTCTAACTCGTGCACGCTGCAGCAACATCTCTATCTCCATGTAATATGCATCAACCATCAGGGAACCTTGCTTCAATCGTGTCAATTTATCATAAACTGTCCGCAAGTAATTAGTGGGAACAAAACGAGCTCGCATGATCTCCTTCATATGGCGCCAAGTAAGAATAGGTAACTCATTGTCTTCTCGTCGTTCGCGCACAATGCTATCCCACCAACGCAAAGCATAACCATCAAATTCTGAGGAAGCAAACTTGATCTTCCTATCTTCAGTGTAATCATGCAAACGCCATAATTTTTCCATCTTGAGCTCCGACGTGAGGTACTCTTCTACATCAGTGGAGCCTTCAAATCTGGGAATTGTGAACTTAGGCTTGCCCAAACCATCATCCTCCTGAAGTGGTACACGTCGAGCACCAAGTGGTGGTGGGCGACCAGGCCCTTGCAAGCCACGCCCACGGCCGTTATTGCCCATCATGTTTTCATTGTCTCCATGGACACTATCATCATCACCATGGCCCTCATGTTGGCGTTGCTCAATAGCTACACGCAGCCCATTGACTGAAGTTGTCAATTGTTGTATGCTTGTTTGGAGATCATTGATGTCGGGGAGGCTGATTCCACCAACACCTATGGGGACAGGGCCCCTTTCGGTTCGGTGGGGGGCGGAGGTCGCACAAAGAGCGGATCGAGGCGGTACACGCGAGCGGTTTTTACCCAGCTTCAGGCCGCACGGATGCGTAAAACCCTACTGATGCTTGTTTGTGTGTATTGAATTCTTGCTCAGGAGCGATGGACGCTGCCAGACTGAGCGTGAGAGTGTTCCTGGTGCTTCTGAATGAGCCGAACTGGCCGAACCTCCAAACCCCTTCTACATTGCTCCTGGGCCTCCTTTTATACTTTCAAGGGGTCACCGATAGGGGGCAACGTAGATAAGAAGGGTAAAAATGGAAAAGGATGCGGTAGGTGCAGCTACCGCTGCTGTGGATACAGTGCACCCTACCTAACTCTGACGGCAGGGGACAGGGGCATTAAATGCCTGTCTGAGTTGCCTAAACAGTGCAAAAAGTGACCGTTAGGAGTGCCACCGTTTGCCACGATGGCCTTCTCTTCATCTCCGCTTGCCACCTCGCACCCCTAGCTGCACAGCCTCCTGCCACGTGTGCTTGGGAGAGTCCTAGAGCGACACGCTAGCAGGTGTGCTGGAGCGTGGGCACGAAGCGGGGGTTTTCCCGTGGCAAGCTCCTTGCCGCGGTCGTTGTCTTCTCGTGTTTGGGAGCTTGTCGCTCGCCGGGCCTTGCTGGGACGCAGGGCGCGTCACGGCAAGCTTTCTTGGTATGCCTTGAGTGGCCTTCCCGGCAAGCTCCTCTTGCCGGGGTCTTGTCTCTTCCCGGCAAGATCCTCTTGCCGGGGCCTGGGTTGGCCTTCTCGGCAAGCTCCTCTTGCCGGGGCCTTGGTTTGAGTACTTTGTTCTTGAATGGTCTTCGAGGGAGCCACGGAGGGTCTTGGCGGTCACCCGGCAAGCCTTGCCGCGGGGCGCTGCAACTGCCCGTGCACGAGTTCGGGATACTAGGGTACCCCTACTCTAGTACACCGACAGGAGCCCCCGGGCCTGGGCCATACACGGTGCCGAGTGTTGTTGGGTCAGGCCCAAAACAGTGCATGGGCATGCGCGGCCTAGGTCACGCCGCATATCTCTCCGCTCCCACCGCGCACGCCCAGAACAGCACGCGTCAAACGCGGCGTCGTGGGTGACGCAGACGACGTGCGCGGGGCTAAGCCCTTCGAGCATGCGTTAGGCCACGATGATGGGGACGGTTCACGCCCTCCTCCCTAAATGGAGGTAGGCGTGGGGGTGTGGTGCATTTACTGGACGGGGCCGGTGCGCGGTTTTCGGGACGTCCACTCCCCGCGATCACGGGGCGGAGCGAGGCCGCCTCACCCGTCGCCTTGGTTCTGCATCTCCGCCACGCGGCTCCCATGCGCTCGGGGTCGCGGACGGTGGAAGTGGGAAACTGGGCCGTCGCGAGCAGAGGCAGCGGGTTGGCCTCGACTCCCTGCTCTCCCCGTGCCTTGATTCGCTGAGCGAGGCGGCCGAGCCCCCACCTCGCTCCTTTATAAAGAGTGGGAGGGGAGCGCAGAAACCCGCACTCTCTCATCTCCTCCTTTCTTCAGCTTCTGCTCCCCTTTCTCTCATCCGCCATGGAGAAAGGGAACCCAGGCCCTTCATCGGTGGCGGCAAGGGTCGCCGCCAGACAGCGCATCTCTCCCTCTTCCGTGCCCGTGGTGGCAGAGCCAGCCATAAGGGGAAGAGGGAGGGGGCAAGGTCGCGGACGAGGTCGAGGACGAGGTCGAGGCGCTCGGGGAAGAGGCGGACGGGGCGGCGCGTCAGCTTCACCTCCACCGGCGGCTCCTCCCCCACGGCGGTCCATATAGGGGACGACCCTTGCAAGTTCTTCGTCAGGCTGCGCCGGGCGCCTCGTCGTCGCCTCCGGCTTCCAGCTCCGTTTGCGCGCGCGATGGAGTTGGACCCGCCCGAGACACTGAGACTGCACATGAGGGGCTATGGGATCAGCGGCACGCGAGTCCGCGTTGCATTCCCAGCCCCCAATGTGATGTATCTTGATCGAGGGTCAAAGACATTCGCCCGCACCCACAGCTTGATGGAGGGGTTTACCCTAGATCTCCTCTCCGTCAAGGTCTTCGGGTGCTTCGGCACTCGGGCGAAGTGCTGCGTGGACAGCTCCTCCGACAGGGAAGGCTCCTCCTCTGTGGGATCAACTTAAAATGGAGGGTAAACCCCTCCATCAAGCTGTGGATGCGGGCGAACGTCTTCCACCCTCGATCAAGATACATCACATTAGGGGCTGGGAATGCAACGCGGACTCGCGTGCCGCTGATCCCACAGCCCCTCATGTGCAGTCTCAGTGTCTCGGGCGGGTCCAACTCCATCGCGCGCGCAAACGGAGCTGGAAGCCGGAGGTGACGACGAGGTGCCCGGCGCAGCCTGACGAAGAACTCGCAAGGGTCGTCCCCTATATGGACCGCCGTGGGGGGAGGAGCCGCCGGCGGAGGTGAAGCTGACGCGCCGCCCCGTCCGCCTCTTCCCCGAGCGCCTCGACCTCGTCCTCGACCTCGTCCGCGACCTCGCCCCCTCCCTCTTCCCCTTATGGCTGGCTCTGCCACCACGGGCGCGGAAGAGGGAGAGATGCGCTGTCTGGCAGCGACCCTCGCCGCCACCGATGAAGGGCCTGGGTTCCCTTTCTCCATGGCGGATGAGAGAAAGGGGAGCAGCAGCTGAAGAAAGGAGGAGATGAGAGAGTGCGGGTTTCTGCGCTCCCCTCCCGCTCTTTATAAAGGAGCGAGGTGGGGGCTCGGCCGCCCCGCTCAGCGAATCAAGGCACGGGGAGAGCAGCGAGTCGAGGCCAACCCACTGCCCCTGCTCGCGACGGCCCAGTTTCCCACTTCCACCGTCCGCGACCCCGAGCGCATGGGAGCCGCGTGGCGGAGATGCAGAACCAAGGCAACGGGTGAGGCGGCCTCGCTCCGCCCCGTGATCGCGGGGAGTGGACGTCCCGAAAACCGCGCACCGGCCCCGTCCAGTAAATGCACCACGCCCCCACGCCTACCTCCGTTTACGTAGGAGGGCGTGAACCGTTCCCATCATCGTGGCCTGACGCATGCTCGAAGGGCTTAGCCCCGCACACGCCGTCCGCGTCACCCACGACGCCGGGTTTGACGCGTGCCGTTCTGGGCGTGCGCGGTGGGAGCGGAGAGATATGCGGCGTTACCTAGGCAGCGCGTGCCCGTGCACTGTTTTGGGCCTGACCCAACAGCGCTCGGCACCATGTATGGCCCAGGCCCGGGGGCTCCTATCGGTGTACTAGAGTAGGGGTACCCTAGTATCCCGAACTCGTGCACGGGCAGTTGCAGCGCCCCGCGGCAAGGCTTGCCGGGTGACCGCCAAGACCCTCCGTGGCTCCCTCGAAGACCATTCAAGAACAAAGTACTCAAACCAAGGCCCCGGCAAGAGGAGCTTGCCGGGAAGGCCAACCCAGGCCCCGGCAAGAGGATCTTGCCGGGAAGAGACAAGACCCCGGCAAGAGGAGCTTGCCGGGAAGGCCACTCAAGGCATACCAAGAAAGCTTGCCGTGACGCGCCCTGTGTCCCGGCAAGGCCCGGCGAGCGACAAGCTCCCAAACACGACAAGACGACGACCGCGGCAAGGAGCTTGCCGCGGGAAAACCCCCGCTTCGTGCCCGCGCTCCAGCACACCTGCTAGCGTGTCGCTCTAGGACTCTCCCAAGCACACGTGGTAGGAGGCTGTGCAGCTAGGGGTGCGAGGTGGCAAGCGGAGATGAAGAGAAGGCCATCGTGGCAAACGGTGGCGCTCCTAACGGTCACTTTTTGCACTGTTTAGGCAACTCAGACAGGCATTTAATGCCCCTGTCCCCTGCCGTCAGAGTTAGGTAGGGTGCACTGTATCCACAGTAGCGGTAGCTGCACCTACCGCATCCTTTTCCATTTTTACCCTTCTTGTCTACGTTGCCCCCTGTCGGTGACCCCTTGAAAGTATAAAAGGAGGCCCAGGCGCAATGTAGAAGGGGTTCGGAGGTTCGGCCAGTTCGGGTCATTCAGAAGCACCAGGAACACTCTCACGCTCAGTCTGGCAGCGTCCATCGCTCCTGAGCAAGAATTCAATACACACAAACAAGCAGCGGTAGGGTTTTACGCATCCGTGCGGCCCGAAGCAGGGTAAAAACCGCTCGCATGTACTGCCTCGATCCGCTCTTTGTGCGACCTCCGCCCCCCACCGAACCGAAAGGGGCCCTGTCCCCATAGGTGTTTGGTCTCGGGTGGAGCTGCCATCGTCTTCTTGCACTTGCTGGTGGAGCTCGATGGTGCGTCCTCGACGGTAGCGCAGCACTCCGAAGAGGTGCGCTTGCCGGAGTGGGCACCAGAGCTCTTGCCGGACTTTGTCTTCTTCTTCCCTCCAGGAGCTTCAGCGGCAAGTATGTTGTGATCAGCTGCAGCTGCTGCTTCCCAGTAGATTTTGTCGGTGCAGATAAGGGCATCCTTCTTGTCGCCGGGGACAGAGATGACACTTATCGGACCTGGCATCTTGAGCATGTTGTATGCATAGTGAGAGGCTGCCATAAACTTGGCGAGCACTGGACGGCCAAGGATCCCATTGTAGGGTAATGGAAAATCGGCAACGTCAAATGTGACCCTCTCAGTTCTGAAGTTCATCTCGCTGCCAAATGTGACCGGCAGCGTGATCTTTCCCTTCGGCTTGCTTCTTCCCGGGATGATTCCTTGGAATGTGCCGGTCTCCTCGAGCTCGCTGTCAGGGATCTGGAGTTTCTGAAGGACCGCGGAGGAGATCAGATTCAAGCCGGCCCCACCGTCAACTAGCATCTTCGTGACCTTGAGGTTGCGGATAGTTGGTGAAACCAACATCGGCAAGCACCCGACCGCAGTTACGCGATTGGGGTGATCCTCAATGTCGAAGATGATAGGCGTGTTGGACCATTTCAGAGGCTTGCGTGACTCTATGGATGGCTCTGCTGCATTCACTTCCCGCATCCACTGCTTGAGTTGGCGGTGCGAAGTATACAGTGAAGCACCACCGTCAACGCACAGGACCCCTGTGGCTTTCTGAAATTCCTGCTCATCGGCCTCATCATCATCCACGTCTTCGTCATCATCGTCGTCTTCATCCTCGTCGCGGCCACGGGGAGGCCTATCTCCTTGCCGCTGCTTGATCTTCCCGCGGCGTCCTCCCCGGCCGGGACGTTTCTTGCCGGATCCACCAGCTCCTTCCTGGGCCTTCTCCTTGTCGCGCCGCTCATACTCAGCTTTCTGTAGCTCAACGAGCTGCTCAACCTTCTTGCAATTCTGGAGATCGTGACCCCTGGTGCGGTGGATCTTACAATACTGCTTGTCGGAGCCGTCCTGCTTGTCGGTGGCCGCCACAGGCTGGGCCTCCTTGCCGGAGCCACCACCCTTAGCTTCCTTGGCGCCACCTCCGTTGCCGGACTGCTCGACAGCTAGCACTTTCTTGCCCTTCCTCCTTCTGTTGTTCCGCCGCCGGCCTTTCTTTGCCGGGGCGGCATCCTCACTGTCAGATCCTCCTGCTCCTATATCCTCTCCGGGGAGCCTCCTCCCCTCTTCAGCGCGTGCACACTTGTCGGCCAGGGCGTAAAGCTCGCTGACGTCTCTGATCTTACACATCGCCATCTCCTCCCTCATCCTTCGGTTTCGCACGTTCTGATGGAACGCGCTGATGATCGCGGCAGGGTGGACGTCTGGGATGTTGTGTTGTACACGGCTGAATCTCTGAATGTACTTGCGCAGTGGCTCTCCTTCCTTCTGGGCGAGCAGATGAAGATCGCTTTCTTGGCCATGTGGCTTGTGGCCGCCTGTAAAGGCGCCGACAAACTAATGGCACAGATCAGCCCAGGAGGATATGGAGTTGTCCGGCAAGTGCATGAGCCAGGATCTGACATTGGGCTTGAGTACCAGCGGGAAGTAGTTGGCAAGGATCTTGTCGTCCCGTCCCCCGGCAGCCTGCACCGCGATGGTGTAGATGCTGAGAAACTCCGACGGATGCGTCTTGCCGTCGTACTTCTCTGGTACGTCTGGTTTGAAATTCTTTGTGCTGGGCCACTGGACTTGCCGCAGCTCACGAGTGAACGCAGGACAACCTACCGCGTACGGCAGATCGCCTGGTTCCCCTGGCGCATGCATGTCAACAGAGGGCCCAGCGCGCTTGTCGGATTGACGTTGCGCTTCTCTTCGGCGCTCGATGCGGGTTCGAGCATCTTCTTGTTGTCGTTCATGAAGAACTTGGCGCTGGTCGCGACGACCTCGTGGGTCTGACGACGCGGTGGAGCCGCTGTCGGTGTGGACCCGGCGAGTCGGCGACTTTGGCCTTCGTAGTGGAGAGTGCATGGAAGTCGCACCTCCCCCGGTCTTGTTGCCATCGGCTCGCGTCCGGCTATCCTGCCTTGGCAGCGAGGTGCTTGGTTGTCGCGCAGTGTCGCCGTTGGCGAAGCCGATGAGGCTCTGGATAGTGGCCCTCCAGCGTGGTCGGCGGCAGAGGTGAACGGTGCGAGGAGCGGGACATGCTCGGACTCCTAACCAAGTTAGAAGGAGCAGTGTCCCGTCCAGGCGACCGCACCTCACTAGGGCCAGCATGCTGGCGTGCATGCTGGTCTTGAACGCCACGCGAACCACCAGCTTGATCTTGGGCCAGCGGACGTATGGTGCTGCGAACGCTATGATGCTGCTGGTCCCGCGCCTCCTGAGATGGGCGCGGTGGGCGTATGGACGCCGAGGTCTGCGCGGCCTTGTCCTTGGACTTGGCAGCGCTGTGGGCACCCTCGTCGATGTCCATTCTTCCGCCGGCGTCCACTCCACCGTCCGCCTACTCCGGAGGTGGTGGAAGCGACGCAGACGGGGCTGTTGCCCCTGTAGCCTTCTTCTTCGGTGGCATGTCGGTGAAGACGATGAAGATTTAGCTCGCGTGCACGCCGGATCGGGTTCGCACGATCTCGACGCCCCCTACCTGGCGCGCCGGAGATGTCGGTGAAGACGATGAAGATTTAGCTCGCGTGCACGCCGGATCGGGTTCGCACGATCTCGACGCCCCCTACCTGGCGCGCCAGAGATGTCGGGGAGGCTGATTCCACCAACACCTATGGGGACAGGGCCCCTTTCGGTTCGATGGGGGGCGGAGGTCGCACAAAGAGCGGATCGAGGCGGTACACGCGAGCGGTTTTTACCCAGCTTCGTGCCGCACGGATGCGTAAAACCCTACTGCTGTGTGTTTGTGTGTATTGAATTCTTGCTCAGCAGCGATGGACGCTGCCAGACTGAGCGTGAGAGTGTTCCTGGTGCTTCTGAATGAGCCGAACTGGCCGAACCTCCGAACCCCTTCTACGTTGTGCCTGGGCCTCCTTTTATACTTTCAAGGGGTCACCGATAGGGGGCAACGTACACAAGAAGGGTAAAAATGGAAACGGATGCGGTAGGTGCAGCTACCGCTACTGTGGATATAGTGCACCCTACCTAACTTTGACGGCAGGGGACAGGGGCATTAAATGCCTGTCTGAGTTGCCTAAACAGTGCAAAAAGTGACCGTTAGGAGCGCCACCGTTTGCCACGATGGCCTTCTCTTCATCTCCGCTTGCCACCTCGCACCCCTAGCTGCACAGCCTCCTGCCACGTGTGCTTGGGAGAGTCCTAGAGCGACACGCTAGCAGGTGTGCTGGAGCGCGGGCACGAAGCGGGGGTTTTCCCGCGGCAAGCTCCTTGCCGCGGTCGTCGGCTTGTCGTGTTTGGGAGCTTGTCGCTCGCCGGGCCTTGCCGGGACGCAGGGCGCGTCACGGCAAGCTTTCTTGGTATGCCTTGAGTGGCCTTCCCGGCAAGCTCCTCTTGCCGGGGTCTTGTCTCTTCCCGGCAAGATCCTCTTGCCGGGGCCTGGGTTGGCCTTCCCGGCAAGCTCCTCTTGCCGGGGCCTTGGTTTGAGTACTTTGTTCTTGAATGGTCTTCGAGGGAGCCACGGAGGGTCTTGGCGGTCACCCGACAAGCCTTGCCGCGGGGCGCTGCAACTGCCCGTGCACGAGTTCGGGATAGGGTACCCCTACTCTAGTACACCGACAATTGACTTGTGTTTGCATAGCATTGACTGTAGTTTTAGTTGCATCCACTTTCATTTGTATAGCTTGAATATCAGCATCAATATTGTCAGTGGACCTATTGATAAGCCCTGTCAAATGATCACGAAGAGCTTCATATTCCTTCCATGTAACAGACTCGTCACCATCCTTTTTCTGCATCACATCAACACCATTCTCAGACATGATTAGCAGGTTAGTGCACTAAATCAAAAATCGTTTTAGTGGAACACTCACAACTCACTGAAAACTGACAAGAAAAGGAAATCTTACCGTTCCAAAGTGAATAGCAATGCACACTTACCAGGTCGGATAGAGGACTAGTGTACGGATGTGATGAAGTGAATACCAGGGTATAAGAGCTACCACATGACAGAGCAGGATTATATTTGGTGGAGCTGTCGGTATGGTACCCTATCTACACCAAAGACAAGTCCTAGTGCTGATCGTGTGAGACACACCCAAAGAAACTCACGCAGTGGAGATAAATGGGGCAATTGCAACTCTGAAAATGAGTGTAAATTTGATGTATGTGTCAGAGTAATGCTCGTGTTGCAATGCACAGGGAGAGACACTAGCAAAAAGCTCAGGGTATACGGGCACAAGATTGCTCACTACTAGTGCAAATACAAGATAATACAATTCCGGCAATAGATAGGAGCAACTTCTGGCCAATGTCCCTCTCTTTTCTTTGTTTTCTCTTTGTTTTTTTTTCACTCTTGTTTTTGCACGCCTTTTTTCACTCTTTGTTTTCTCTCTCCTCTTCTCTTGTGGCCACAAACGTCGCACCCGGAATTTTTTTCAACGAGGCGGAAACAAATTGCACAAGAAAAACCCTAATCAGAGCAGCCCGATGAGCACAAGGACAAGCTAGTCTCAATGGGTAGGCTCCTAACACCGTTGTATAGAAAGGCTGTGGCTAAAGTTGAGAAAGACACCAAACTAAACGCTTTGTGGACTCAGACAAGCAAACTCAGACGCACGCGGATAGCAGCAACAATGGCCGAAGCAGCTAGGGTTTCAGCCAAGAAAGTTGACAAAGACTCAAACTGACACAAAGATCAAAAGAAAACAACTAGAAAGACAAACCCTAGACTCCTACTAGCAAAACCGAAAGGATCAAAGAGGACGAATACAACTGACCAGCAACTAGAACGAATCTACAATGCAATCTAGGCTATGTTAAAAACTACGAACCCTACTATTTTTGGCTTTTTCTGGATAGGAATAAAAACACAAACTAATCTACGGGGTGGATTTGTGGATGCTCACCGAGTAAACACTGGAAATCTGATACCAAGATGATATGGGGTGGCCCGATCTTCTCAGTGAGCGGTAACATAGATGATGATGGTGGATAGATAATTGGGTGTCGCCGATGATCTCTCCTCGCTAGATCCCTGATGCCACTACAACAGCTCTCTACCCTTCGGATATTCACGATTTCACACACTTGCGCAACATAGCCGTCGACCACGAAACGGTTAGAATTGCAATATACTAATTCCCAATGGAACAGCAGATCACACTTGACTTGTAGTATATAATCTCCAGATCGATACGAATTGGAGACAAGAATTCAAGATGAATGCTTATAGCAATCTCATGAACTAGGGTTTATCTTAAACGTGATCTGTCTAACTAATCTGAGAGCAGCCCTCTATATAAGAGGGGCTGGGTGATGCGCCCAGGGGGGGGGGGGCGCTAGGTCTGGTGCGCCCAGCCTGGTCCTCCCGACTTGGTGCAACCTAAACTGGTTCGACTCAAAACGTGGTTCGACTCAACTTGATACAAACTGACCCAACTTGGGTTCAACCCCTTGGCACGCAGGCCATGTACTTGAGGTATGGCACTGCAACATGGTGTTGGTGCGCCTGGTGTTACTCGACGTGGGGATCCTCCTCCTTGACGTTTGCGCCTGACTGCCTCTTCTCCCTCGCGCACTCTTGCTTGTACTCCACGTCATGCTCCTCTTGCTGCAACTCCTCGCTCCCTCGTGCTATGCCTTCTTCTCCCATGCACATGAGTATGCAAACACACAAAGACTTAGGCAGTAGAAAGCTCTCATTAAAATAAATAGCATACTCAACTAAGAGAGAATTCACCTGTTGTTCTATTATCTTTGCACGAGCTCTTGTTATAGGCCCAATTCTGATTTCATCATTGGACGTCTTCTTTGCAGCCACTTGGTGATCATCATCATAGGTTGGATATGGGTCAAGTGTAGGGATGTCCTCATCAATTTTGTGAAGGGCATTTGGGTTCATTGAGACAATTTTTAGTTGAAACTGTTATTACCAGAGGGGGTGCTAGGGTTTTGTTAATCCTCATTTCAAATTTCCAGAGAATTTAAACATGATGCATGGAGATTATGCAATGACAGGTGAGGGAGTCCTGGATTAAGGGGTCCTCGGACAGCCGGACTATATACTTTGGCCGGACTGTTGGACTATGAAGATACAAGATTGAAGACTTCGTCCCGTGTCTGGATGGGACTCTCCTTTGCATGGAAGGCAAGCTTGGATATTCGGATATGTAGATTTCCTTCTCTGTGTCCGACTTTGTGTAACCCTAGCCCCTCAAGTGTCTATATAAACCGGAGGGTTTAGTACATAGGACAACAACAATCATAATCATAGGCTAGCTTCTAGGGTTTAGCCTCTATGATCTCGTGGTAGATCAACTCTTGTAATACTCATATCATCAAGATCAATCAAGCAGGAAGTAGGGTATTACCTCCATCGAGAGGGCCTGAACCTAGGTAAAACATCATGTCCCCTGCCTCCTGTTACCATTAGCCTTAGACACACAGTTCGAGACCCCCTACCCGAGATCCGCCGGTTTTGACACCGACACTCGTGCTTTCATTGAGAGTTCCACTATGCTGTCTTAATAAGGCTTGATGGCTCCTTCAATCGTCTTCAATGATGCAGTCCAAGGGGAAGTTTTCCTTCCCGGATAGATCTTCATATTTGGGGGCGTCGTACTGCGGGCCAACTCGCTTGGCCATCTGGAGCAGGTCGAGAGCTACGCCCTGGCCATCAGGTCATTTTTGGAAGCTTAAACTATACTACCGACATCCGCAGAGACTTGATCTTCGATGGATTCGAGCCCATGACAGGTACGCTGATACGTGTCCAACGTATCTATAATTTTTGATTGCTCCATGGTACTTTACCTACTGTTTTGGAGTATATTGGGCTTTATTTTCCACTTTTATATTATTTTTGGGACTAACCTATTAACCGGAGGCCCAGCCCAGAATTGCTGTTTTTTGCCTATTTCAGTGTTTCGAAGAAACGGAATATCAAATGGAGTCCAAACGGAATGAAACCTTCGGGGACGTGATTTTCTCACCGAACGTGATCCAGGAGACTTGGACCCTACTCCAAGAAGCTTCCGAGGAGGTCACGAGGGTGGAGGGCGCCCCCCCTGGGCGCACCCCCCTACCTCGTGGGCTCCTCGGAGCTCCACCGACATACTCCTTCCTCCTATGTATACCTACATATCCCCAATAGACCAGATACGGAGCCAAAAAACCTAATTCCACCGCCACAACCTTCTGTATCCACGAGATCCCATCTTGGGGCATGTTCCGGAGCTCCGGCGGAGGGGGAATCCACCATGGAGGGCTTCTACATCATCACCATAGCCCCTCCGATGAAGTGTGAGTAGTTTACTTCAGACCTTCGGGTCCATAGCTAGTAGCTAGATGGCTTCTTCTCTCTTTTTGGATCTCAATACAATGTTCTCCCCCTCTCTCGTGGAGATCTATTCGATGTAATCTTCTTTTTGCGGTGTGTTTGTTGAGATCGATGAATTGTGGGTTTACGATCCAACTTATCTATGGAAAATATTTGATTCTTCTCTGAATTATTTTATGTATGATTGAGTTATCTTTGCAAGTCTCTTCGAATTATCCGTTTGGTTTGGCCAACTAGATTGGTAGTTCTTGCAGTGGGGGAAGTGCATGGCTTTGGGTTTAATCTTGCGGTGTCCTTACTCAGTGGCAGAAAGAGTTGCAAGGCACGTATTGTATTGTTGCCATCGAGGATAAAAAGATGGGGTTTTTATCATATTGCATGAATTTATCCCTCTACATCGTGTAATCTTGCTTAAAGAGTTACTCTGTTTTTAACTTAATACTCTAGATGCATGCTGGATAGCGGTCGATGAGTGGAGTAATAGTAGTAGATGCAGAATCGTTTTGATGTACTTGTCACGGACGTGATGCCTATATACATGATCATTGGCTAGATTTACTCATAATTATGCTCAATTCTGTCAATTGCTCAACAGTAATTTGTTCACCCACCGTAGAATACTTATGCTCTTGAGAGAAGCCACTAGTGAAACCTATGGCCCGCGGGTCTATTCTCATCATATCAATCTATATCACTTTATTTACTTGCTTTGTTTTTACCATGCCTTTACTTTTTACTTTGCATCTATCTATCAAAAATACCAAAAATATTATCTCTAACAGATCTCACTCTCGTAAGTGACCGTGAAGGGATTGACAACCCCTAAGCGTTGGTTGCGAGTTGCTATCGTTTTGTGCAGGTACGAGGGACTTGCGCATGACCTCCTACTGGATTGATACCTTGGTTCTCAAAAACTGAGGCAAATACTTACACTACTGTGCTGCATCATCCTCTCCTCTTTGGGGAAAACCAACGCAAGCTCGAGACGTAGCAAGAAGAATTTCTGGCACCGTTGCCGGGGAGGCTTACGCAAAAGTCAACATACCAAGTACCCATCACAATCCCTACCTCTCGCATTACATTATTTGCCATTTGCCTCTCATTTGCCTCTCCCCCACTTTACCCTTGCCGTTTTATTCGCCCTCTCTTTCCCAATCTCCTCCTCTCTTTCTTGTTTGCCTTTTTCCCTTTGCCTTTCTGTTTGCTTGTGTGTTGGATTACTTGTTGCCATGGCACAAGATAATACCCAATTGTGTGATTTCTCGAATACCAATAATAATGATTTCCTTAGTACTCCGATTGCTCCTCTTAATAATGATGAGTCTTGTGAAATCAATACCGGTTTGCTGAATCTTGTTATGAAAGATCAATTCGCTGGCCTTCCTAGTGAAGATGCCGCTACTCATCTAAACAATTTTGTTGATTTGTGTGATATGCAAAAGAAGAAAGATACGGATAACAATATTGTCAAATTGAAGTTATTTCCGTTTTCACTTAGAGATCGTGCTAAAGTTTGGTTTTCATCCTTGCCTAAAAATAGTATTGATTCTTGGAACAAGTGCAAAGATGCTTTTATCTCTAAGTATTTTCCTCCAGCTAAGATTATCACTCTTAGGAATGATATCATGAATTTTAAACAACTTGATCGTGAGCATGTTGCTCAATATTGGGAAAGAATGAAATTAATGCTTCGCAATTGCCCTACTCATGGTTTGAATTTATGGATGATCCTACAAAATTTTTATGTCGGATTGAATTTTGCTTCTAGAAACCTTTTAGATTCGGCCGCAGTATGCACTTTTATGGAAATTACGTTAGGGGTTGCTACCAAATTGCTTGATAATATTATGGATAATTATTCTCAATGGCACACCGAAAGGTCTTCTAGTAAAAGAGTGCATGCTATAGAAGAAATCAATGTTTTGAGTGAAAAGATGGATGAACTTATGAAGATGTTTGCTACTAAAAGTACTCCTCTTGATCCCAATGATATGCCTTTATCTACTTTGCTTGAGAATAATAATGAATCTATGGATGTGAATTTTGTTGGTAGGAATAGTTTTGGAAACAATGCTTATAGAGGGAATTTTAATCCTAGGCCTTATCCTAGCAATCCTTCTAACAATTATGGAAATTCCTACAACAAATCTTATGGAAATTTTAATAAGATGCCCTCTGAATTTGAGAGTAGTGTTAAAGAGTTTATGAATTCACAAAAGATTTTTAATGCTTTGCTTAAAGAGAAATTGCTTAAAGTTGATGATTTGGCTAGGAACGTTGATAGAATTTCTCTTGAAATTGATTATTTAAAACTTAGATCTATTCCTCCTAAGTATTATATCAATGAGTCTCTCAAAGCTATGAGAATTTCCATTGACGAGTGCAAAGAAAGAACCGCTAGGATGCGTGCTTCCAAAGATGCCTTTATTAAAGCGTGTTCTTCTAATTGCTATGAAAATCAAGATGAAGATCTAAAAGTTATTGATGTGTCCCCCATTAAATCTTTGTTTTGCAATATGAATCTTGATGAATCTGAATATGATCTTCCCTTACCTAGGAGGCGTTCTAAGAATTCGGAGTTTCTAGATCTTGATGATGAAATTGATGAAAGTAGGATTGAAATAAATAGAAACCGTGATGTTGCTAAACCTACTATTTTGGATCTCAAGGAATTTAATTATGAAAATTGGTCCTTGATTGATTTTATTTCCTTGTTGCAATCCGTGCTAGAATCTCCTCATGCTTATAGTCAAAATAAAGACTCTACCGAACACATTGTTAATGCCTTGATGCAATCTTATGAAGAAAAACTTGAGATGAAAGTCTCTATCCCTAGAAAACTCGATGATGAGTGGGAACCTACTATTAAAATTAAAAATTAAAGACTTTGAGTTTCATGCTTTATGTGATTTGGGTGCTAGTGTCTCTACTATTCCCAAAACTTTATGTGATTTGCTAGATTTCTGTGACTTTGATGATTGCTCTCTAAACTTGCATCTTGCGGATTCCACTATTAAAAAACCTATGGGAAGAATTAATTATGTTCTTATTTTTGCAAATAGGAATTATGTTCCCGTAGATTTTATCATTCTTGATATAGATTGCAATCCTTCATGTCCTATTATTCTCGGTAGACCTTTCCTTAGAACGATTGGTGCAATTATTGATATGAAGGAAGGGAATATTAGATTCCAATTTCCCTTAAAGAAGGGCATGGAACACTTTCCTAGAAGAGAAAATAAAATTACCATATGAATCTATCATGAGAGCCCCTTATGGATTGCCTACCAAAGATGGCAATACCTAGATCTATCCTTGCTTTTATGCCTAGCTAGGGGCGTTAAACGATAGCGCTTGTTGGGAGGCAACCCAATTTTATTTTGTGTTTTTTGTTTTTGCTCCTGTTTAGGAATAAATAATCCATCTACCTTCTGTTTGTATTTGGTTTTATGTTTCAATTAGTGTTTGTGCCAAGTAGGACCTATAGGATAACCTACGATGATAGTTGATTTGATTCTGCTGAAAAAACAGAAACTTTAGCGCTCACGAGATTAGCTGTCATTTTTTACTGGAGAGTGCTTTTGCATTGATTCTTCTTGATGCTGATAAATATACAAATTTTCCAGGACTTGATATTTTGGTATAATTTTTAGAGTTCCATAAGTTTGCGTTAGTTACAGATTACTACAGACTGTTCTGTTTTTGACAGATTCTGTTTTTCGTGTGTTGTTTGCTTATTTTGATGAATCTATGGCTAGTAAATTAGTTTATAAACCATAGACAAGTTGGAATACAGTAGGTTTAACACCAATATAAATAAAGAATGAGTTCATTACAGTACCTTGAAGTAGTCTTTTGTTTTTTTTCTCTAACGGAGCTCACGAGATTTCTGTTGAGTTTTGTGTTGTGAAGTTTTCAAGTTTTGGGTGAATTCTTTTGATGGATTATGGAACAAGGAGTGGCAAGAGCCTAAGCTTGGGGATGCCCATGGAACCCCCAAGATAATCCAAGGACACCAAAAAGTCAAAGATTGGTGATGCCCCGGAAGGCATCCCCTCTTTCGTCCACTTCCATCGGTAATTTACTTGGAGCTATATTTTTATTCACCAACATGATATGTGTTTTGCTTGGAGCGTCTTGTATTATTTGTGTCTTTGCTTGTTAGTATACCACAATCATCCTTGCTGTACACACCTTTTGAGAGATCCATACATGATTTGGAATTTGTTAGAATACTCCATGTGCTTCACTTATATCTTTTGAGCTTGATAGTTTTGCTTATAGTGCTTCACTTATATCTTTTTGAGCTTGATAGTTTTTGCTCTAGTGCTTCACTTAGATCTTTTAGAGCACGGTGGTGGATTTGTTTTAAAGAAACTCGATCTCTCATTGCTTCACTTAGATTATTTTGAGAGTCGTTAATAGCATGGTAATTTTCTTAATGTTAATATACTTAGTGTTCAAGATATGTGAAACTTTCTTTTGAGTGAATTGAATACTAAGATAAATTTAATGCTTAATAACTGTTTTGAGATATGGAGGTAATAATATCAAAGTCATGCTAGTTGAGTAGTTGTGAATTTGAAAAATACTTGTGTTGAAATTTACAAGTCCCATAGCATGCACGTATGGGTAAAGTTGTGTAACAAAATTGAAGCATGAAGTGTACCTGGCTTGTGCATCCTTATGAGTGGCGGTCGGGGACGAGCGATGGTCTTTTCCTACCAATCTATCCCCCTAGGAGCATTGTGTGTAGTACTTGATTTTTGATGGCTTCTAAATTTTTGCAATAAGTATATGAGTTCTTTTGACTAATGTTGAGTCCATGGATTATACGCATTCTCACCTTTCCGCCTTTGCTAGCCTCTTCGGTACCGTGCATTGCCCTTTCTCACATTGAGAGTTGGTGCAAACTTCGCCGTTGCATCCAAACCCCATGATATGATACGCTCTTTCACACATAAACCTCCTTATATCTTCCTCAAAACAGCCACCATACCTACCTATTATGGCATTTCCATAGCCATTCCGAGATATATTGCCATGCAACTTTCCACCGTTCCGTTCATCATGACATACTTTACTTTTGTCATATTGCCATTGCATGATCTTGTAGCTGACATCGTATTTGTGGCAAAGCCACTATGCATTATTTTTCATACATGTCACTCTTGATTCATTGCACCATCCCGGTACATCGTCGGAGGCATTCATATAGAGTTATATCTTGTTCTAGTTTCGAGTTGTAATTGTTGAGTTGTAAGAAAAATAAAAGTGTGATGATCATCATTATTAGAGCATTGTCCCAAGTGAGGAAAGGATGATGGAGACTGTGATTCCCCCACAAGTCGGGATGAGACTCCGGACGAAAAAAAAGAGGCCAAGTAAGCCCAAATAAAAAAAAGAGGCCATAGAAAAAAGAGAAAAGGCCCATATGTAAAAAATGAGAGAAAAAGAGAGAAGGGACAATGTTACTGTCCTTTTTCCACACTTGTGCTTCAAAGTAGCACCTTGTTCTTCATGTAGTGAGTCTCATATATTGTGCTTCAAAGTAGCACCTTGTTCTTCATGTAGTGAGTCTCATAAGTTGTCTTTTTATACTAGTGGGATTTTTTTATTATAGAACATGGCTTGTATATTCCTACGATGGGCTTCCTCAAATGCCCTAGGTCTTCATGAGCAAGCAAGTTGGATGCACACCCACTAGTTTTCTTTTGTTGAGCATTCATAGCTCTAGTGCATCCGTTGCATCGCAATCCCTACTCCTCATGTTGACATCAATTGATGGGCATCTCCATAGCCCGTTGATTAGCCTCGTCAATGTGAGACTTTCTCCTTTTTTGTCTTCTCCACACAAACCCATCATCATATTCTATTCCACCCATAGTGCTATTTCCATGCTCGCGCTCATGTATTGCGTGAAGGTTGAAAAAGTTTGAGATTATTTGAGTATGAAACAATTGCTTGGCTTGTCATCGGGGGTATAGAACTTGGGAACATCTTTATGTGACGAAAATGAAGCATAGCCTAACTATATGATTTTGTAGGGATGAACTTTCTTTGGCCATGTTATTTTGAGAAGACATGATTGCTTTGATTAGTATGCTTGAAGTATTATTATTTTTATGTCAATACGAACTTTTATCTTGAATCTTTCGGATCTGAATATTCATACCATGATTAAGAAGATTTACATTGAAATTATGCCAAAGTATCACTCCGCATCAAAAATTCTTTTTTATCATTTACCTACTCGAGGACGAGCAGGAATTAAGCTTGGGGATGCCTGATACGTCTCCAACGTATCTATAATTTTTGATTGCTCCATGCTACTTTATCTACTGTTTTGGACTATATTGGGCTTTATTTTCCACTTTTATATTATTTTTGGGACTAACCTATTAACCGGAGGCCCAGCCGAGAATTGCTGTTTTTTGCCTATTTCAGTGTTTCGAAGAAACGGAATATCAAACGGAGTCCAAACGGAATGAAACCTTCGGGAACGTGATTTTCTCACCGAACATGATCCAGGATACTTGGACCCTACTCCAAGAAGCTTCCGAGGAGGTCACGAGGGTGGAGGGCGCCCCCCCTGGGCGTGCCCCCCTACCTCGTGGGCCCCTCGGAGCTCCACCGATGTACTCCTTCCTCCTATATATACCTACGTATCCCCAATAGACCAGAGACGGAGCCAAAAAACCTAATTCCACCGCCGCAACTTTCTGTATCCACGAGATCCCATCTTGGGGCCTGTTCCGGAGCTCCTCCGGAGGGGGCATCCACCACGGAGGGCTTCTACATCATCACCATAGCCCCTCCGATGAAGTGTGAGTAGTTTACTTTAGACCTTCGGGTCCATAGCTAGTAGCTAGATGGCTTGTTCTCTCTTTTTGGATCTCAATACAATGTTCTCCCCCTCTCTCGTGGAGATATATTCGATGTAATCTTGTTTTTGCGGTGTGTTTGTTGAGACCGCTGAATTGTGGGTTTATGATCCAACTTATCTATGGAAAATATTTGATTCTTCTCTGAATTCTTTTATGTATGATTGAGTTATCTTTGCAAGTCTCTTCAAATTATCCGTTTGGTTTGGCCAACTAGATTGGTAGTTCTTGCAATGGGAGAAGTGCATGGCTTTGGGTTCAATCTTGCGGTGTCCTTACTCAGTGACGGAAAGAGTTGCAAGGCACGTATTGTATTGTTGCCATTGAGGATAACAAGATGGGGTTTTTATCATATTGCATGAATTTATCCCTCTACATCGTGTCATCTTGCTTAAAGCGTTACTCGGTTTTTAACTTAATACTCTAGATGCATGCTGGATAGCGGTCGATGAGTGGAGTAATAGTAGTAGATGCAGAATCGTTTCGATCTACTTGTCACAGACGTGAGGCCTGTAGGACCTTGAGAAGAGGTGTCTAGAGGGGGGGTGATTAGACACTAAGAGCCAAAGTTGCAATTTTTAAGTTTCTTTAAAGTTTGAGTGGAGTTTAGGCACAAGTTTAACATTCACAACATATAGCAAGCAAGCATGCAAAGAGTTTATGAGCAGCGGAAAGTAAAGCTTGCAACTTGCAAGAATGTAAAGGGAAGGGATTGGAGGATTCAAACGCAATTGGAGACACGGATGTTTTTGGCGTGGTTCCGATAGGTGGTGCTATCGTACATCCACGTTGATGGATATTTCAGCCCACAAAGGGTAACGGCTGCGCGAGTCCACGGAGGGATCCACCCATGAAGGGTCCACGAAGAAGCAACCTTGTCTATCCCACCATGGCCGTCGCCCATGAAGGACTTGCCTCACTAGCGGTAGATCTTCACGAAGTAGGCGATCTCCTTGCCCTTACAAACTCCTTGGTTCAACTCCACAATCTTGTCGGAGGCTCCCAAGTGACACCTAGCCAATCTAGGAGATACCACTCTCCAAGAAGTAACAAATGGTGCGTTGATGATGAACTCCTTGCTCTTGTGCTTCAAATGATAGTCTCCCCAACACTCAACTCTCTCTCATAGGATTTGGATCTGGTGGAAAGAGGGTTTGAGTGGAAAGCAACTTGGGGAAGGCTAGAGATCAAGATTCATATGGTAGGAATGGAATATCTTGGCCTCAACACATGAGTAGGTAGTTCTCTCTCAGAAATAGGATGCTGGAAGGGGAGGTTTGTTCTGATGGCTCTCTCTATGAATGAAGAGGAGGTGGAGGGGTATATATAGCCTCCACGCAAAATCTAACCGTTACACACAATCTACCAAACTCGGTAGGACCGAATCGTTAAACTCGGTCAGACCGATTTAGCAAACAATGTGACCGTTAGGGTTTTTGGTGGGACCAAAATGCAACTCGGTAAGACTGATTCAGTTAGGGTCAGGGCATAACGTAATCTCGGTAAGACCGATTACACAAACTCGGTGGGACCGATTTTGGTAATAAGCTTTCCAGAGAGTTGGTCAGGCAAACTCGGTTGGACCGATTATCAAACTCGGTGGGACCGATTTTGATAATAAGTCAACCAGAAAGTTTGCATTGTAGTCTCGGTTGTACCGATTGCTCAATCTCGGTAAGACCGATTTTGATAATGGACATACACAGAGAGATTACAATCCCATCTCGGTGAGACCGAGATCCCTATCGGTGAGACCGATTTGCCTAGGGTTTTTGGCAGTGGCTAAGACATCAAAACTCGGTGGCGCCGGATAGGAAGAATCAGTGGGGCCGAGTTTGACTTTAGGTTCAGTACATATGTGTGGAAGTGGGAAAGTAGTTGAGGGTATTTTGAGCATATCACTAAGCACTTGAAGCAAGAGGCTCATTAAGCAACATCTCATCCCTCCTTGATAGTATTGGCTTTTCCTATAGACTCAATGTGATCTTGGACCACTAAAATGTAAAATGAAGATTCTTGATCTTGAAGCTTGAGCCAATCCTTTGTCCTTAGCATCTTGAAGGAGTTCCCAAATCCTTTAGTCCATGCCACTCCATTGTTGAACTTATCTGAAATATACTAGATAAAAGTGTTAGTCCAACAGGAGATATGTTGACATTAATTACCAAAACCACCTAGGGAGCACTTGTGCTTTCAATCTCCCCCTTTTTGGTAATTTATGGGAACATACATCAAAGCTTTAGATAAAGATATAAAGAATAGCAAGTAAAGCTTTGGAAAGACATGTAACAAGCATAGGCTCCCCCTACATGTATGCAATCATGTGAATATGGAACATAGAAGCATGTGAGGGCATAAACATAATAGAGCAGGCGATGTGTTACATGTATCTTGGCCATATGCATAAGAGCAAAGGATGTTGAAGAGAATACCTTCATGCTCATGAGTCCTTCTTGCAAACAATATGTACATCAGCAAGAATTCCTCATACACATGATTGTGATGCATATACTTACCTTGTAGTCTTGAGTTGGCTTAGGATGGAATGAACCTGCGTAAACAAGGTTAGATAACACAAATGCATCTACTAGCCATAACAAACAAAAGAAACCACAAGAATACCAAGACTGGGATGACATGTAGAGAGTGAGTATTGAGTACCACATTGAATTAGACATGTCCCCAAGAGTAAAGATATGCAATGAATTTAAATGATCTCTTTCCCTTAGATGTCTTGCTCCCCCTGAATCTAACATGGGATACTGGGAGAAGATATGAAAGATAGGGAACAGAAAATCAGAGCTGAAGGAAAACAGAGCTGAAAGATATGAATGATGATCAGAGCTAAAGCTCAGAGCTAATGTATGCTAATGCAAAATTAGCACAATAGATCATATGAACATGTCTCTCCCCTCAAGAAGACATGTGGACATCTCTCCTCTTGAACACCAAGCATCTGGGATCCTTGAGAAATACTTTATACTTAAGTATCCTCTCCCCCTGGAGATCTCTCTCTTCTTTTGATGGTATCTCCCCTAGAAGGTCTCTCTCTCCCTTAAGAAGGAAGGTGATAAGTTTTGATGCTCTATCTCAATCTTGAAATGATAAGCTTTGATGTTCTCTCTCTCCCCCTTTGACATCAATTTCCAAGAAGGGTCTTCTGGAATCTGTCGAATGGGTTTGGTCCTTGAGACACAGAACAAAGCAATGATAAAAATGTGATGCTTGTAGAGGACAAGATTCATTGAGTGGAGCTGGATCAGAAGAAACACAAAATATGTGGCAACGAGTTCATCTCAGAGAAAACACTTGTCACCTCAGCTCACTTAGACTAGTAAGATCTCACAAAGATTTGCAAGGAATTTACTGAAAGATGTGCAAGGAATTGGATGCAGAAAATGCAGAGCAAACAGAAAGAAATCTAGATGAAGTTTTTTTTGAAAGGGGAAACACATATGCATGAGACAAATGCAAAAACATAGGAAAGTACACAAGAGAATTTCATCTAGAGATGGTCGGCGACTAAGTCACCTATGTTAGAGTATATTGACTTAGGAGTCAAGTGAGATCACTTGATCATAGGTCATACTCATCGTTTAAGCTCAAAACGGGGTTGCCATTTTTCGTTTAAGCATCTTGATGTATTCACATCTTGTCAAGTTGCTTTAACTCATGACTTGGAGTAAAGCTTCTCTAAGATGGAATAACATACCTTGGTTGGTGGTGTTGTCCATGTAGTTGAACTTGTGTGGGTTTCTCAAGGTTGATGTAGCTCATCAAGAATTTGGAGCACCACTTGGAATTTGAGTCCATCTACCTACATGTGTTAGTTCTTGCAAGGAAGAGCACTTGTGTATCTAACAATGACAATCATGAAGCTCAACATAGAATTTGTCAAAGGATATGTTTAAATGGTTTTGTGCTTCCTTGTCTTCAACCACCATAATGTAGAGACTTGGTGATGTAGAGATTGCTCAAGATATGAGTAGGTTACAACCTCATGGAATTTGATTCAACCAAGTGCCTACAAGGGTTAGATAACATGCAAGATACAAATATATCCAAGACATAAGATTTCCATCATAAGAGAGATATCAAGGATTAGGCATAAGCTCATGTCTTGCATGTATCCAATGGAGTTTCTACTCCAAGTTTGAACCATCAATGATATTGAATTCTCCTCTTAACCTGCAAAACACTTTCTCATCAAGAGGTTTAGTGAATATATCCGCTAATTGCTTTTCGGTGCGAACATGCTTAAGATCAATGTCACCCTTAGCAACATGATCTCGAATGAAATGATGACGAACTTCAATATGCTTAGTTCGAGAATGTTGCACAGGATTATGACCAATTTTGATAGCACTCTCATTATCACAAAGCAATGGAACATGTCTCACATATATCCCATAATCTTTAAGAGTTTGGATCATCCAAAGTAATTGAGCACAACATGAACCAGCGTCAATATATTCAGCTTCGGTGGTGGATAAGGATACCGAGTTTTGTTTCTTGGAGGACCAAGACACAAGAGATCTACCAAGAAATTGACGAGTACCCGAAGTGGACTTTCTATCAACCTTGTCTCCTGCATAGTTCGAGTCGGAGTAGCCAACAAGATCAAACGAGGCCCTCTTAGGATACCAAATGCCAAAATTTGGTGTATGGATTAAGTATCTCACTATCCTTTTCACAGCCTTAAGATGACATTCTTTAGGAGCAGCTTGATATCGTGCACACATGCACACACTTAGCATGATATCGGGACGTGAAGCACATAGATATAACACTGAACCAATCATAGAGCGATAAACCTTTTGATCAACCGGTTCACCATCTTTGGTCAAGTCAAGATGTCCACTAGTAGGCATGGGTGTAGTCATACCTTTGCATTCTTTCATATTGAACTTCTTGAATAAGTCCTTGGTGTACTTTGTTTCAGAGACAAAAGTGCCTTCTTTAGTTTGCTTGATTTGCAAACCAAGAAAGAATTTGAGTTCACTCATCATAGACATCTCAAACTTCTCCGACATTAGCTTCCCAAACTTTTCACTAAAATGAGGGTTAGTTGAACCAAATATAATATCATCAACATAGATTTGGCACACAAATAGTTCTCCATTAACCCTTTTAGTAAAAAGAGTAGAATCAATTTTCCCAATTTCAAAGCCTTTTTCAATAAGGAACTTGGTCAAGCATTTATACCACGCTCTAGGAGCTTGTTTAAGAGCATAAAGGGCTTTGTGAAGTTTGTAAACATGATTTGGTTTCTTAGGTTTGACAAAGCCGAGAGGTTGCTTAACATAAACTTCCTCCTCTATTTGACCATTTAGAAAAGCACTTTTAATGTCCATTTGGTACAAGGTGATATCATGGTGATTAGCATAGGCAAGTAAGATGCGAATGGACTCAAGTCTAGCAACGGGGGCATAAGTCTCACCATAGTCCGTACCTTCGACTTGTGTGTAGCCTTGGGAGACGAGACGTGCTTTGTTGCGAACTACTTGTCCATCATCATCTTGCTTGTTGAGAAAACCCATTTGGTACCGATGATGTTGTGGTTGTTGTCGGGCTTCTCAACCAATGTCCAAACTTGGTTCCTCTCAAAGTTGTGTAGCTCTTCATGCATAGCATTTATCCAATCCGAATCTTCCAATGCTTCTTCAACCTTCATAGGTTCAATGCTAGAGATGAAAGAATAGTTTTCACAAAAGTTAGCTAAACGAGTTTTAGAGCGAGTGATTCTCCCGGTTTGAGTGTCATTGTAGATTTGCTAAACGGGATGATCTTTAGCAATTCTTGCTCGAACTCATGAAAGCTTTTGCTTGGGTCTTCGTTGAACATTTTCTTCATCTTGTTCTTCTTCTTCTTGGCCTTCTTCATTGTTGGCGTTGTCGTTCTCTTGTCGTGGTGGAGAAGGAGGATGTTGACGTTCATCTTGATGCACTTCCTCGTTTCCTTCATCTTGGTGTGTCCCACTTGTGGATGCTTCCGTATCAACTCTTGGTTCACCTTGTCGTGAAGTAGAAGCTTCCACTTGGACGGACGAGGTACTCTCCTTCACCTCCGTTGGACGGACCTTGCCAATAGACAAGTCTTGGATTGCTTCCGAAGGATCTTTGTCTCCTACATCAATTGGCAATTGCTCTACTTGTGAGCCGTTAGATTCATCAAACTTCACATCTACTATCTCTTCAACCTTTCGGGTGAAATTGTTGTAGACACGGTAAGTGTGAGAGTTTGAGCCATAACCTAGTAGGAAACCTTCATGAGACTTAGGAGCAAATTTAGAACGACGGTAAGTGCTTATCAAGAATGTAGCACTTTGAGCCGAATACTCAAAAGTATCCAACTTGGGGTTTGTTACCAGTGAGGAGCTCGTATGTCGTCTTGCCGCGTAGCTTGTGAAGATACCAGCGATTTGTTGCATGACAAGCTGTCTCAACCGCTTCTGCCCAAAAGTGCTTTGGCGTCTTGTACTCATCAAGCATCGTTCTCTCCATTTCGATGAGCATCCGGTTCTTCCTCTAAACAACTCCATTTTGTTGAGGTGTGTACGTAGTCGAGAACTCGTGTGAAATCCCTTCTTCGTCAAGAAAGGTGTCCACATTTGCGTTCTTGAACTCCATTCCGTTGTCGCTGCGAACCTTCTTGATCTTCACTTCAAATTGATTTTGGGCCTTCCTAGCGAAGTTTTTGAAGATCTTCTGAACCTGCGATTTATCATCAATAAAGAACACCCACGTAAATCTGGAAAAATCATCAACTATAACTAGACCAAAAGAATTTCCACCGAGACTCTTGTAAGAGTTGGGACCAAAAAGATCCATGTGAAGTAGCTCGAGTGGCCTCTTTGTGGTCATAATGTTCTTCACGGGATGCCTTCCTCCAACCTGTTTACCTGCTTGACAAGCACTGCAAAGTCTATCCTTATCAAATATGACATCATTAACTCCAAGGATATGATTTCCTTTAATAAGCTTGTCAAGGTTTTGCATACCAACATGACCTAATCGTCTATGCCATAACCATCCTTTTGAGGATTTAGCAATGAAGCAAGTTTTAGGTTGAGCCTTTTTAGTGAAATCAACAATGTATAGATCACCTCTATGCACACTGGTAAAGAACATTTTATGATTGTCTCGACGAAACACTTGGCAATCTACTTCAGTAAATAGGACATTGAAACCGAAATCAACAAGTCTAGATACTGAAAGTAAGTTGTAACCAAGAGATTCAACAAGCATAACGTTTTGTGTGGAGCTATCATGTGATATGGCCACCTTACCGAGGCCAACCACCTTACCCTTTGAGTTGTCACCGAAAGTGACATACTTTCGAGGACTATCATTTTCAGCAAGCTCACGAAACATGTCTTTATCTCCGGTCATGTGATCGGTACATCCACTATCAAGAACCCATTCCTTTCCTCCTGACATATATCCCCGAAGATTTTCCATAGGACCAAAATGTCTCATTGCATCATCAAGATCAAAGTCACTATCATCATCCTCATCATAGTATCCATGTTCAACATCGTCATGTGGTGGATCAAATCCTAGAGAGGGTGATTCGTTAGAGTGAGTTTGACAAAAATCTTATCTATGAATTCTTATAGCTTCGGAAATAATGTCACTAATAATACCAACATTTCCTTTGGCACACATAAGGTTTGTAAGCTCAAATAGACGATCACCAAACATAGGATCACTAGTATTCATCTTACTCAAAGCAATAGACTTATGGAGAATTTCATCAAGATTTTTCAAGGAATAATTTGGAAATCGTTCCTCAAGAAATTTCCATATAGTGTAGGCACACTTAAAAGTAGGCAAACATCCAATCAAGTTTCTAGGCAATCCTCTAAGGATAAGTTCGGCAGTTCTAAGATTCCTAACCATGTCAATTGACTCATCATGGGTTGGATGCATAGGATCAACATAAGGTGCACAAGGGCTAGCAATGTACTTGTTCAAATGATATTGATTGAAAATTACAAGCATCTCATTTTTCCACTGATGAAAATACTCTCCATCAAGAATAGGCACTCTATGTCTAAGACTCCCCAAAGTAGACTCATCCATCTTCCTCCAATGGTGATTAAACCAAGGCAATGGAGACCAATGATCTGATACCACTTGTAGGACCATGAGAAGAGGTGTCTAGAGGGGGGGGTGATTAGACACTAAGAGCCAAAGTTGCAATTTTTAAGTTTCTTTACAGTTTGAGTGAAGTTTAGGCACAAGTTTAACATTCACAACATATAGCAAGCAAGCATGCAAAGAGTTTATGAGCAGTGGAAAGTAAAGCATGCAACTTGCAAGAATGTAAAGGGAAGGGATTGGAGGATTCAAACGCAATTGGAGACACGGATGTTTTTGGCGTGGTTCCGATAGGTGGTGCTATCGTACATCCACGTTGATGGAGACTTCAACCCACGAAGTGTAACGGCCGCGCGAGTCCACGGAGGGCTCCACCCACGAAGGGTCCACGAAGAAGCAACCTTGTCTATCCCACCATGGCCATCGCCCACGAAGGACTTGCCTTACGAGCGGTAGATCGTCACGAAGTAGGCGATCTCCTTGCCCTTACAAACTCCTTGGTTCAACTCCACAATCTTGTCGAAGGCTCCCAAGTGACACCTAGCCAATCTAGGAGACACCACTCTCCAAGAAGTAACAAATGGTGCATTGATGATGAACTCCTTGCTCTTGTGCTTCAAATGATAGTCTCCCCAACACTCAACTCTCTCTCATAGGATTTGGATCTGGTGGAAAGAGGGTTTGAGTGGAAAGCAGCTTGGGGAAGGCTAGAGATCAAGATTCATATGGTAGGAATGGAATATCTTGGTCTCAACACATGAGTAGGTAGTTCTCTCTCAGAAATAGGATGCTGGAAGTGTAGGTTCATTCTGATGGCTCTCTCTATGAATGAAGAGGAGGTGGAGGGGTATATATAGCCTCCACGCAAAATCTAACCGTTACACACAATCTACCAAACTCGGTGGGACCGAATCATTAAACTCGGTCAGACCGATTTAGCAAATAATGTGACCGTTAGGGTTTTCGGTGGGACCGAAATGCAACTCGGTAAGACCGGTTCGGTTATGGCTAGGGCATAACGTAATCTCGGTAAGACCGATTACGCAAACTCGGTGGGAACGATTTTGGTAATAAGCTTTCCAGAGAGTTGGTCAGGCATACTCGGTTGGACCGATTATCAAACTCGGTGGGACCGATTTTGATAATAAGTCAACCAGAAAGTTTGCATTGTAATCTCGGTAGTACCGATTGCTCAAACTCGGTAAGACCGATTTTGATAATGGACATACACAGAGATATTACAATCCCATCTCGGTGAGATCGAGATCCCTAGCAGTGAGACCGATTTGCCTAGGGTTTGTGGCAGTGGCTAAGACATCAAAACTCGGTGGCGCCGGATAGGAAGAATCAGTGGGGCCGAGTTTGACTTTAGGTTTAGGACATATGTGTGGAAAGTGGGAAAGTAGTTGAGGGTATTTGGAGCATATCACTAAGCACTTGAAGCAAGAGGCTCATTAAGCAACATCTCATCCCTCCTTGATAGTATTGGCTTTTCCTATAGACTCAATGTGATCTTGGACCACTAAAATGTAAAATGAAGAGTCTTGAGCTTGAAGCTTGAGCCAATCCTTTGTCCTTAGCATCTTGAAGGAGTTCCCAAATCCTTTAGTCCATGCCACTCCATTGTTGAACTTATCTGAAATATACTAGATAAAAGTGTTAGTCCAACAAGAGATATGTTGACCTTAATTACCAAAACCACCTAGGGAGCACTTGTGCTTTCAATGCCTATATACATGATGATTGCTTAGATATACTCATAATTATGCTCAATTCTGTCAATTGCTCAACAGTAATTTGTTCACCCACCGTAGAATACTTATGCTCTTGAGAGAAGCCACTAGTGAAACCTATGGCCCCCGGGTCTATTCTCATCATATCAATCTATATCACTTTATTTACTTGCTTTGTTTTTACCTTGCCTTTACTTTTTAATTTGCATCTATCTATCAAAAATACCAAAAATATTATCTCTATCAGATCTCACTCTCGTAAGTGACCGTGAAGGGATTGACAACCCCTAAGCGTTGGTTGCGAGTTGCTATCATTTTGTGCAGGTACGAGGGACTTGCGCGTGACCTCCTACTGGATTGATACCTTGGTTCTCAAAAACTGAGGGAAATACTTACGCTACTGTGCTGCATCATCCTCTCCTCTTCGGGGAAAACCAATGCAAGCTCGAGACATAGCATACGCCAAACAACCATGACGGGCATGACTTTGATCTGCCGTGGGACAGTATTCGGGAGATCGCACCTGCGTTGGCACCGGGAATCAATCCGGAGCAGATCGTGCCTTCCGAGGACGGGTGGATGGACCCCGCCACGGAGGCCGCACACTCATCGGCGTCGGAACCAAACACTTATCCCACCTCTTGTGAGGGTGGTGTCATCGGATCCTCGGGCTCGTCTGCGGCTACATGATCCAAACCGCATGCGCCCGTTCCTATCGAATCGGATTGGGCACCCGTCGTGGAGTTCACCGCCGTGGATATTTTTCAGCACTCGCCCTTGGGGGATGTGCTGAACACATTAAGGTCTCTTTCCTTATCAGGAGATTCTTGGCCGAACTATGTCCGGCTCGAGTGGGGAGCAGACGACGAAGAATTTCGTCCCCCACCCACCACCCACTTTATAGCCACTGTCGATGACCTAACCGACGTGCTTGACTTCAACTCCGAAGACATCGATGGTATGGACGATGATGCAGGAGAAGAACAGGAACCACCGCCTATAGGGTGCTGGATAGCCACCTCGTCATATGATATTTATATGGTCGACACCCCTAAAGAAAATAATGGCGATGAGGCAACGGAAGATAACCCCTTGGGGAAGGAATCTAGACACCGGCATCATCGGCGCTGCTCCAAGCCCCGCCATAGAAAAAATAGTGATACCGGCACAAGATATAACAATCCCGATGGTGCCGAAGATGAAGACAATCCTGCCCAGCCAGGCTTCGAGCAGGCCGAGCAAGAGGATGGGCAAGCTAGCCCTAAAGAACAGGAAACTGATGGAGAATCAGAGGACGATAATTACATGCCTCTCTACGAAGATGAAGTGAGCCTTGGCGACGAAGAATTCATAGTGCCTGAGGATCCCGTCGAGCAGGAGCGCTTCAAACGCCGGCTGATAGCCACTGCGAAAAGCTTGAAGAAAAAGCAGCAACAACTTCAAGCTGATCAAGACCTGCTAACTGATAGATGGATCGAGGTCCTAGCTGCCGAGGAATACGGACTCGAGCGCCCTAGCAAAAGCTACCCAAAGCGTAGGCTACTACCTCAACTCGAGGAGGAGGCTTTAAAGCCCACGCTACCAGCGCATGATGCGGCGGACCGGCCACCCCGTGGCCGCGACAAAGCGGCGTACCAGCCCGAAGTCCAGACCGCACACCATCACCAATCAAACGATAATACCAAGGCGTGGGGCTACACGAAGGACCTACGAGATGTATTGGAAAACAAACTAGGACAGTCAAGATTGATCTACGGATCACGGGGGTGCGCCACACGACGTGATGATGACCGTCATGCCGTATACAATAAACCAAAGTCCGGCAGGGCCGAATACAATAGACCGGACTCATTTGAACTACGTCGGGATGTAGCCCGGCATAGAGGCGCCGCACACCCCCTATGCTTCACTGGTGAAGTTATGGATCGCGAATTTCTAGAAGGGTTTAAACCCGTAAATATTGAATCATACGATGGCACAACAGACCCCGTGGTATGGATCGAAGATTTTCTTCTCCACATCCACATGGCCCGCAGTGATGACTTACATGCCATAAAGTACCTACCACTTAACTTAGGCATTGGCTTAATAGCCTGCCAGTAAGCTCCATTGGCAGTTGGGAGGATCTGGAAGACACGTTCCTCGGCAACTTCTAGGGCACTTACGTGCGACCACCGGATGCTGATGACTTAAGTCACATAACCCAGCAGCCCAGAGAGTCAGCCAGGAAATTCTGGACTCGGTTCCTAACTAAAAAGAACCAAATTGTCAACTGTCCAGATGCTGAAGCCTCAGCGTCCTTCAAGCACAACATCCGCGACGAATGGCTCGCCCGACACCTCGGCCAAGAGAAGCCAAAGTCCATGACAGCCCTCACGACACTCATGACCCGCTTCTGCGCGGGCAAGGACAGCTGGCTGGCTTGCAGCAACATCACACCCAAAAACACAGGCGATTCAGACGCCAGGGATAGCAACGGAAAGCCGCGACGGAATAGACACAAGTGTCGTAATAATGGCGAGAACGCTGAAGACACGACAGTCAATGCCGGATTCAGAGGCCTTAAATTCGGACAACGGAAAAAGCCATTCCAATGAAATAGTCCAGGCTCGTCCAGTTTGGATCGCATACTCGATCTCTCATGTCAAATTCACGGCACCCCCGATAAACCAGCCAACCACACCAACAGGGAATGCTGGGTGTTTAAGCAGGCCGGCAAGTTGAATGCCAAAAACAAGGAAAAGGGGCTGCATAGTGACAACGACGAGGAGCCCCGACGACCGAACACGGGAGGACAAAAGAAATTCCCTTCCCAGGTGAAAACAGTGAATATGATATACGCAACCCACATCCCCAAGCGGGAACGGAAGTGTGCACTAAGGGACGTCTATGCGATGGAGCCAGTCGCCCCAAAATTCAACCCATGGTCCTCTTGTCCGATCACTTTCGATCACAGGGACCATCCTACCAGTATCCGTCATAGCGGTTCGGCCGCATTGGTCCTTGACCCCATCATCGACGGATTCCATCTCACACAAGTCCTCATGGACGGTGGCAGCAGCCTGAACCTGCTCTATCAGGATACAATGTGCAAAATGGGCATTGACCCCTCAAGGATCAAGCCCACAAAAACCACCTTCAAGGGTGTCATACCCGGTGTGGAGGCCTGTTGTACGGGCTCAATCACAATGGACAATTTCCGAAGCGAGGAGTTAACCTTCGACACTGTCCCCTTCCGCAACGGCTATCACGCACTGCTCGGACGAACTGCATTCGCCAAATTCAATGTGGTACCACATTATGCATACCTCAAGCTCAAAATGCCAGGACCTCGCGGGGTTATTACAGTTAATGGAAACAAAGAGCACTCGCTTCGTATAGAGGAGCACACTGCGGCCCTCGCGGCGGAAGTACAAAACAGCCTTCTTAGGCAAACAGCCAATTCAACAATAAAGAACCCGGATACCGTCAAGCGAGTCCAGAGTACTCCACAAACAGGATCGTCCGGCACGTCCAGAGCTCGACTAGCAATTCGGCCTCCGCCCTAGTCCTAGTCAAGTGGCGAAATTTGTGCCGCGCATACACAACTACACACTTAAAATACCCTGGGCATTCGCAGAGGCACGACCATGACACGGTCCATAATGCGGTTCGACCACCCCAGGACCCACGCATCCTTGGACCCCTTTTTCCTTTTAGGTCCCTATCTTCAGGAGGCTCTTCCAAAAGACCGACTATTGGACACATAGCGGGACGGACACACCAGGAGGACAAGAAGCTTTGGCGTACGAGGGAATCCTCAGGTGGTCTCTGATAATGATTGTTATACCTGTTTTACATACCCGCATACCGCCCGCTCCTGGTCAGGATGTGTCAAACAGTCCTATTATGCTTATCGCACTACTTGTATATGTACGCTCTGACGTATCATTTGAATAACAAGGGAAAATAGTATACAACGTCAGCTTGCTATTACGTCTATTTACCCCTTTTTTCTTTACTGCTTATTTATTATACTTGTGCATTTTGGCATGACCAGTTTGCCAGGGGCTTCCGTACCCCATAACCCGGCAAGACAAGTCCGATCACTTTTGATAGTGCGGCACCCTGAACTTATAGCACTATATGCATCAGCTCTGAATCATGTCTTGGGTCAATAGTTGGGTTTGCCCAGCTCCCATGTTTTGGTACCTTACGTTCCGCTATATCGGCTAATGTAGTGCAGGGAGAACTACTGCGATTGTGTCCCGGTTCTTCCGGACGAGCACCTTAGTAGAGAAAGCAGAAAACTGACTGTCATGATAGGGCGAGAGCTGGTCGCTGTTCAAGAGGTCTCAAATCCTTAAAGATTTTTTCCGCTTCAGGCGAGGAATCGGCCTCGTCTGATTTAGGTGTGTATAGCACCCCGAGTCCGGCTTTCCGGATACTAGGGGCTTCGCCGAAATTTAAAATAGTAGACTTCTATGGCTAAGTGAGGGCGATAAAGTCGTATAGTCCAATTGCCTCGTTCGTGGCGCTAAACACCTCCTTCAAAGGACCAAAACTTTGGATAAAGAGTGTTTATACTTATCCCGAACACCCTAGTACTAGTTACATGGGGGCGGAAGCCGACGACTGGCCAACTCTCAAGATTTTTTAAAAACGGCCGCACAGAAGGTAATATTTTAAATTAACAAGCGCTACATAGCGCACATGAACTGGTTTTCATAGTACAGGATGACATGAGTACATTCCTTCAAATATCACATGAATTCATCCGCCACAAGGCGGGCACCCTTAATGACGTTGTCATAGTACTGCTTGGGGTGGTGATGCTCCTTGCCCTTCGGCGGCCCCTCTGTCACCAGCTTTTCAGCGTCCATCTTTCCCCAGTGCACCTTCGGGAGAATTATTTTTGGAACAAACGCAATCCAGGAGACTTGGAGTAGACGTCAGGGAAGCAACGAGGTGGCCCGGAGGGTCCAGGGCGCGCCCTACCCCCCTGGGCGCGCCCCCACCCTCGTGGGCCCCTCGTGGCTCCCTTGACCGACTTCTTTCGCCTATATATATCCATATACCCCGATAACATCGAGGAGCATAATATATCAGGAGTTCCGCTGCCACAAGCCTTTATAGCCACCAAAAACCAATCGGGACCTTGTTCCGGCACCCTACCGGAGGGGCGATCCCTCACCTATGGCCATCTTCATCATCTCGGCGCTCTCCATGATGAGGAGAAAGTAGTTCACCCTCGGGGCTGAGGGTATGTACCAGTAGCTTGTGTTTGATCTCTCTCTCTCTCTCGTGTTCTTGATTTGGCACGATCTTGATGTACCACGAGCTTTGCTATTATAGTTGGATCTTATGATGTTTCTCCCCCTCTACTCTCTTGTAATGGATTGAGTTTTCCCTTTGAAGTTATCTTATCGGATTGATTCTTTAATGATTTGAGAACACTTGATGTATGTCTTGCATGTGCTTATCTGTGGTGACAATGGGATATTCACGTGATCTACTTGATGTACGTTTTGGTGATCAACTTGCGGGTTCAGTGAACTTGTGAACTTATGCATAGGTGTTGGCACACGTTTTCGTCTTGACTCTTCGGTAGAAAGTTTTGGGCACTCTTTGAAGTACTTTGTGTTGGTTGAATAGATGAATCTAAGATTGTGTGATGCATATCGTATAATCATGCCCACGGATACTTGAGGTGACATTGGAGTATCTAGGTGACATTAGGATTTTGGTTGATTTGTGTCTTAAGGTGTTATTTTAGTACGAACTCTATGATAGATTGAACAGAAAGAATAGCTTCGTGTTATTTTACTATGGACTATTGAGTAGATCAATCAGAAAGGATAAATTTGAGGTGGTTTCGTACCCTACAATAATCTCTTCATTTGTTCTCTGCTATTAGTGACTTTGGAGTAACTCTTTGTTGCATGTTGAGGGATAGTTATATGATCCAGTTATGTTATTATTGTTGAGAGAACTTGCACTAGTGAAAGTATGAACCCTAGGCCTTGTTTCGAAGCATTGCAATACCGTTTACGCTCACTTTTATCATTAGTTACCTTTGCTGTTTTCATAATTTCAAATTACAAACACTTATCTATATCATCCATATTACGCTTGTATCACCATTTCTTCGCCAAACTAGTGCACCTTTACAATTTACCATTATACTGGGTGTGTTGGGGACATGAGAGACTCTTTGTTATTTGGTTGCAGGGTTGCTTGAGAGAGACCATCTTCATCCTACGCATCACACGGACTGTTAAACCTTAGGTCACCCACTTGAGGGAAATTTGCTACTGTCTTACACACTACTGCACTTGGAGGCCCAACAACGTCTACAAGAAGAAGGTTGCGTAGTAGACATCAAGCTCCTTTTTGGCGCCGTTGCCGGGGAGGTGAGTGCTTGAAGGTATATCTTTAGATCTTGCAATCGAATCTTTTATTTTCTTGTTTTATTTCAAGTTTAGTCTATAAAAGAAAACTACAAAAAATGGAATTGAAGGTTCCTCATATGCTTCATCTTTTTAATGTATTTTGTGAAAATGATGGGAAGGAAAATTGTGCTCAAGTACTAGAAGAAGAATTGCAAAGAATGCTTGGCATAAAATATGTGAATGATGAGCATGATTGCAATGTTGTTAGTATGAATTCTTTGAATACCCATGATGCTAATGATATGCAAAGCCACAAGCTTGGGGATGCTATGTTTGATGAAGATGATATGTTTAGTCCCCCAAGTTTTGATGAGCAAATTTATTATGATGAAAGCATGCCTCCTATTTATGATGATTATTGTGATGACACATATGCTATAAAGAATAAAGATAACCATGAAACTTGTCATCATGATTTTAATTTTCAATTGGATTATGCTTCACATGATAGTTATTTTTTTGAGTTTGCTCCCACTACTATTGATGAGAATAAATTTGTGTATGTGGAGAGTAGTAAAGTTTCTATGCAAGTAGATCGTGAAAAGAATGCTTTATGTGCTAGTTATATTGTTGAATTCATTCATGATGCTACTGAAAATTATTATGAGGGAGGAATATATGCTTGTAGGAGTTGCAATGATATCAAGTTTCCTCTCTATGTGCTTAAAGTTTTAAAGTTATGCTTGTTTCGCCTTCCTATGCTAGTTGATTATTGTTCCCATAAATTGTTTGCTCACAAAATCCCTATGCATAGGAAGTGGGTTAGACTTAAATGTGCTAGTTATATTCTTCATGATGCTCTCTTTATGTTTCAATTCTTATCTTTTATGCGAGCATCATTGAAATCATCATGCCTAGCTAAAAGGCATTAAATAAAAGCGCTTGTTGGGAGACAACCCAATATTTACCCCTACTGTTTTTGTGTGTTCACATGATTATGCTACTGTAGTAATCATGTTTTATATCTTTTGTTTCAATAAAGTGGCAAGTAAGACCTTTAGGATAGCTTACGGTGATAGTTGTGTTGATCCTCCTGAAAATCAGAAACTTTTATGCTCAGTAAATTAGTTTTGATAATTCAAAGGAACATGATTTTTATATGACTAGTTTTGCTTTGGATTGTTACACAAATTTCTCAGGTTTTCCTAATTTGGTAGGATTTTTGGAGTTACAAAAGTATTCGAGAGTTACAGATTACTACAGACTGTTCTGTTTTTGACAGATTCTATTTTCTATGTGTTGTTTGCTTATTTTGATGAATCTATGAGTAGTATCAGAGGGTACGAACCATAGAGAAGTTGGAATACAGTAGATATTACACAAATATGAATTTAGAATGAGTTCACAACAGTACCTAAGTGGTGATTTATTTTCTAATACTAACGGAGCTTACGAGTTTTCTGTTGAGTTTTGTGTTGTGAAGTTCTCAAGTTTTGGGTAAAGATTCGATGGACTATGGAATAAGGAGTGGCAAGAGCATAAGATTGGGGATGCCCAAGGCGCACCAAGTTAATATTCAAGGACAACCAAGAGCCTAAGCTTGGGGATGCCCCGGATGGCATCCCCTCTTTCGTCTTCGTTCATCGGTAACTTTACTTGTAGCTATATTTTTATTCACCACATGATATGTGTTTTGCTTGGAGCATCATTTTCTTTTGTTAGTATTTTCTTTATGTTGTTTAGAATAATGTTTTGAATCTATATTTTCAATAAAAATGTCAAGGATAGCCTTTACCATGCTTATTTTGCAAGTATACATGTTGCTGTTTCAAAACAGAAAGTTTACCGCTGTTGCAAATATTCCCTAGAGAAGTCAAAAAATGATAAAATGTTGAAACTTTTTGCATATTGAGCTGTGATAAATTTTATACAGTGTAGTATTTTTCTCATAATTGTTGGAGTTATGGAAGTATTTATACTCTTGCATTCTTTACAGACTGTACTGTTTTGGCAGATTGCTGATATGTTTGTCTTGTTTGCATATGTTTGCTTGTTTAATGATTCTATTTGAGGAAAGGAATATTAAATATGAGAGGAATTTACTACGCAATGTTTAATAATAATGTTAGTGATTTGCTACAGTAGAGAATGATAAGGTTTTGCATTGGTTTATACTAACTTTTCTCACGAGTTCTTGTTAAGTTTGGTGTGGATGAAGCTTTCGAGATTTAGGAAACCGAGATATAAAAGGAATTAAGGAGACACAAAAGATCAAGCTTGGGGATGCCCAAGGCACGCCAAGATAATATTTAAATAAGTCTCGAGCATCCAATCTTGCGGATGCCCCGGTAGGCATCCCACCTTTCTTCTTCAACAATTATCGGTTAGTATCGGTTGAACCTAAGTTTTTGCTTCTTCACATGATGTGTGCTATCCATGAAATGTCATTTTGTTTTATTTTGCTTGCTGTTTGAATAAAATACCAAGATCTGAAATTGTTAAATGTTAGAGAGTGTTACATAGTTGCACAATTATTTGACTACTCATTGTTCTTCACTTATATCTTTTGGAGTAGTTTGTCATTTGCCCTAGTGCTTCACTTATATCTTTTTAGATCACGGCGGTGGTATTATTTTGAAGAAATATATGAACTCTCATGCTTCACTTATATTATTTTCAGAGTCTTTTAGAAGAACATGGTAATTTGCTTTGGTTATGAATTTAGTCCTAATATGATGGGCATCCAAGATGGGTATAATAAAAACTTTCATATAAAGGTCATTGAATACTAAGAGAAGTTTGATTCTTTATGATTGTTTTGAGATATAAAGGTGGTAATGTTAGAGTCATGCTAGCTGGGTAATTATGAAATTGAGAAATACTAGTGTTAAAGTTGGCAAGTCCCATAGCATGGATGTATGGTGAACGTTGCGTGACAAATTTGAAGCATGGGATGTTCTTTGATTGCCTTCCTTATGAGTGGAGGTCGGGATCGCGCGATGGTTAACTCCTACCAACCCTTCCCCTAGGAGCATGCGTAGTAGTACTTGGCTTCGAGGGATAATAAACTTTTGCAATAAGTATATGAGTTCTTTATGACTAATGTGATTCCATGGATTATACGCACTCGCACCCTTCCACCATTGCTAGCCTCTCTTGAGTCGCGCAACTTTCACCGGTATTGTACACCCACCATTTACCTTCCTCAAAACAGCCATCGTACCTACCTATTATGGCATTTCCATAGCCATTCCGAGATATATTGCCATGCAACTTTCCACTGTTCCGTTTATTATGACACGCTCCATCATTGTCATATTGCTTTTGCATGATCATGTAGTTGACATCGTATTTGTGGCAAACCCACCGTTATAATTCTTTAATACATGTCACTCTTGATTCATTGCATATCCCGGTACACCGCCAGAGGCATTCACATAGAGTCATATTTTGTTCTAAGTATTGAGTTGTAATTCTTGAGTTGTAAATCAAAAAAAGTGTGATGATCTTCATTATTAGAGCATTGTCCCAAGTGAGGAAAGGATGATGGAGACTATTATTCCCCCACAAGTTGGGATGAGACTCCGGACTTTATGAAAAATAAAAGAGGCCAAAGAAGCCCAAATAAAAAAGGAGGCCGCAGAAGCCCACAAAAAATTGAGAGAAAAAGAGAGAAGGGACAATGTTACTATCCTTTTTCCACACTTGTGCTTCAATGTAGCACCATGATCTTCATGATAGAGAGTCTCCTATGTTGTCACTTTCATATACTAGTGGGAATTTTTTATTATAGAACTTGGCTTGTATATTCCAATGATGGGCTTCCTCAAAATGCCCTAGGTCTTGGTGAGAAAGCGAGTTGGATGCACACCCACTTAGTTTCTTTTTGAGCTTTCATACACTTATATCTCTAGTGCATCCGTTGCATGGCAATCCCTACTCACTCACATTGATATCTATTGATGGGCATCTCCATAGCCCATTGATACGCCTAGTTGATGTGAGACTATCTTCCTCATTTTTGTCTTCTCCACAACCACCATTCCACTCCACCCATAGTGTTATGTCCATGGCTTACGCTCATGTATTGCATGAGGGTTGAAAAAGCTGAAGCGCGTTAAAAAGTATGAACCAATTGCTTGGCTGAAACCGGGGTTGTGCATGATGGGAGTATTTTGTGTGACGAAAATGAAGCATAGCCTAACTATATGATTTTGTAGGGATGAGCTTTCTTTGGCTATGTTATTTTGATAAGACATGATTACTTATTAGTATGCTTGAAGTATTACTATTTTTATGTTAATATGAACTTTTATTTTGAATCATTTGGATCTGAACATTCATGCCACAATAAAGAAAATTACATTGAGAAATATCCTAGGTAGCATTCCACATCCAAAATTCTGTTTTTATCATTTACCTACTCAAGGACGAGCAGGAATTAAGCTTGGGGATGCTTGATACGTCTCGAACGTATCTACAAATTTTGATTGTTCCATGCTATTATATTATCTGTTTTGGATCTTTAATGGGCTTTGTTATACACTCTTATATTATTTTTGGGACTAACCTATTATCCGGAAGCCCGGCCCAAATTGTTGTTTTTTTGCCTATTTCAGTGTTTCGTAGAAAAGGAATATCAAACGGAGTCCAAACGGAATCAAACCTTCGGGAGAGTTATTTTTGGAACGAGCGCAATCTAGGAGACTTGGAGTAGACGTCAGGGAAGCAACGAGGTGGCCACGAGGGTCTAGGGCGCGCCCTACCCCCCTGGGCACACCCCCACCCTCGTGGGCCCCTCGTTGCTCCCCTGACTGACTTCTTTCGCCTATATATATATCCATATACCCCCAAAACATCAAGGAGCATAATAGATCGGGAGTTCCGCCGTCGCAAGCCTCTATAGCCACCAAAAACCAATCGGGACCCTATTCCGTCCCCTGTCGGAGGGGGATCCCTCACCGGTGGCCATCTTCATCATCCCGGCGCTCTCCATGACGAGGAGGGAGTAGTTCACCCTCAGGGCTGAGGGTATGTACCAGTAGCTATGTGTTTGATCTCTCTCTGTCTCTCTCGTGTTCTTGATTTGGCACGATCTTGATGTACAGCGAGCTTTGCTATTATAGTCGGATCTTATGATGTTTCTCCCCCTCTACTCTCTTGTAATAGATTGAGTTTTCCCTTTGAAGTTATCTTATCGGATTGAGTCTTTAAGGATTTGAGAACACTTGATGTATGTCTTGCATGTGCTTATCTGTGGTGACAATGGGATATTCACATGATCTACTTGATGTACATTTTGGTGATCACCTTGCGGGTTCAGTGAACTTGTGAACTTATGCATAGCGGTTGGCACACGTTTTTTTCTTGACTCTTCGGTAGAAACTTTGGGGCACTCTTTGAAGTACTTTGTGTTGGTTGAATAGATGAATCTGAGATTGTGTGATGCATATCGTATAATCATGCCCACGGATACTTGAGGTGACATTGGAGTATCTAGGTGACATTAGGATTTTGGTTGATTTGTGTCTTAAGGTGTTATTTTAGTACGAACTCTATGATAGATTGAACAGAAAGAATAGCTTCGTGTTATTTTACTATAGACTCTTGAATAGATCGATCAGAAAGGATAAATTTGAGGTGGTTTCATACCCTACAATAATCTCTTCATTTGTTCTCTGCTATTAGTGACTTTGGAGTAAGTCTTTGTTGCATGTTGAGGGATAGTTATATGATCCAGTTATGTTATTATTGTTGAGAGAACTTGCACTAGTGAAAGTATGAACCCTAGGCCTTGTTTCGAAGCATTGCAATACCGTTTACGCTCACTTTTATCATTAGTTACCTTGCTGTTTTCATAATTTCAAATTACAAAAACTTATATCTATCATCCATATTACGCTTGTATCACCATCTCTTCGCCGAACTAGTGCACCTTTACAATTTACCATTATATTCGGTGTGTTGGGGACACAAGAGACTCTTTGTTATTTGGTTGCAGGGTTGTTTGAGAGAGACCATCTTCATCCTACGCATCCCACGGACTATTAAACCTTAGGTCACCCACTTGAGGGAAATTTGCTACTGTCCTACACACTTCTGCACTTGGAGGCCCAACAACGTCTACAAGAAGAAGGTTGTGTAGTAGACATCAAGCTCTTTTCTGGCGCCATTGCCGGGGAGGTGAGTGCTTGAAGGTATATCTTTAGATCTTGCAATCGAATCTTTTATTTTCTTGTTTTATTTCTAGTTTAATCTATAATAGAAAACTACAAAAAAATGGAATTGAAGGTTCCTCATATGCTTCATCTTTTTAATGTATTTTGTGAAAATGATGGGAAGGAAAATTGTGCTCAAGTACTAGAAGAAGAATTGCAAAGAATGCTTGGCATAAAATATGTGAATGGTGAGCATGATTGATATGTTGTTCGTATGAATTCTTTGAATACCCATGATGCTAATGATATGCAAAGCCATAAGCTTGGGGATGCTATGTTTGTTGAAGATGATATGTTTAGTCCCCCAAGTTTTGATGAGCAAATTTATTATGATGAAAGCATGCCTCCTATTTATGATGATTATTGTGATGACACATATGCTATAAAGAATTAAGATAACCATGAAACTTATCATCATGATTTTAATTTTCAATTGGATTATGCTTCACATGATAGTTATTATGTTAAGTTTGCTCCCACTACTATTGATGAGAATAAATTTGCGTATGTGGAGAGAAGTAAAATTTCTATGCAAGTAGATCATGGAAAGAATGCTTTATGTTCTGGTTATATTGTTGAATTCATTCATGATGCTACTGAAAATTATTATGAGGGCGGAATATATGCTTGTAGGAGTTGCAATGATATCAAGTTTCCTCTCTATGTGCTTAAAGTTTTAAAGTTATGCTTGTTTCGCCTTCCTATGCTAGTTGATTATTGTTCCCATAAATTGTTTGCTCACAAAATCCCTATGCATAGGAAGTGGGTTAGACTTAAATGTGCTAGTTATATTCTTCATGATGCTCTCTTTATGTTTCAATTCTTATCTTTTATGCGAGCATCATTGAAATCATCATGCCTAGCTAAAAGGCATTAAAGAAAAGCGCTTGTTGGGAGACAACCCAATATTTACCCCTACTGTTTTTGTGTGTTCACATGATTATGCTACTGTAGTTATCATGTTTTATATCTTTTGTTTTAATAAAGTGCCAAGTAAGACCTTTAGGATAGCTTACGGTGATAGTTGTGTTGATCCTGCTGAAAATCAGAAACTTTTGTGCTCAGTAAATTCGTTTTGATAATCCACAGAAACGTGCTTTTGATATGATTAATTTTGCTCTGGATTGGTACACAAATTTCTCAGGTTTTCCTAATTTGGTAGGATTTTTGGAGTTACAGAAGTATTCGAGAGTTACAGATTACTACAGACAGTTCTGTTTTTGACAGATTCTGTTTTCTATGTGTTGTTTGCTTTTTTTGATGAATCTATGAGTAGTATCAGAGGGTACAAACCATAAAGACAGTTCTGTTTTGTGTTGTGAAGTTCTCAAGTTTTGGGTAAAGATTCGAGGGACTATGGAATAAGGAGTGGCTAGAGCATAAGATTGGGTATGCCCAAGGCACCCCAAGGTAATATTCAAGGACAACCAAGAGCCTAAGCTTGGGGATGCCCCGGATGGCATCCCCTCTTTCGTCTTTGTTCATCGGTAACTTTACTTGGAGCTATATTTTTATTCACCACATGATATATGTTTTGCTTGGAGCATCATTTTCTTTTGTTAGTATTTGCTTGCTGTTGTTTAGAATAATGTTTTGCATCTATATTTTCAATAAAAATGTCAAGGATAGCCTTTACCATGCTTATTTTGCAAGTATATATGTTGCTGTTTCAAAACAGAAAGTTTACCGTTGGTGCAAAAATTCCCTAGAAATATCAGAAAATGATAAAATGTTGAAACTTTTTGCATATTGAGCTCTTATAAATTTTATACAGTGTAGTATTTTTATCGTAATTGTTGGAGTTATGGAACTATTGATACTCTTGCATTCTTTACAGACTGTACTGTTTTGGCAGATTACTATTTTGTTTGCGTTGTTTGCATATGTTTGCTTGTTTACTGATTCTATTTGAGGATAGGAATATTAAATATGAGAGGAATTTAGTATGAAATTTTTAATAATAATTTTAGTGATTTTCTACAGTAGATAATGATAAGGTTTTGCATTGGTTTATACTAACTTTTCTTACGAGTTCTTGTTGAGTTTGGTGTGGATGAAGCTTTCGAGATTTAGGAAACCGAGATATAAAAGGAATTAAGGAGACACAAAAGCTCAAGCTTGGGGATGCCCAAGGCACCCCAAGATAATATTTAAAGAAGTCTCAAGCATCCAATCTTGGGGATGCCCCGGTAGGCATCCCACCTTTCTTCTTCAACAATTATCGGTTAGTATCGGTTGAACCTAAGTTTTTGCTTCTTCACATGATGTGTGCTATCCTTGAAAACTCAATCCGACTTCTTTGGCCTATATATATCCATATACCCCCAAAAGATCAAGGAGCATAATAGATCGGGAGTTCCGCCGTCGCAAGCCTCTATCGCCACCAAAAACCAATCGGGACCCTGTTCCGTCCCCTGCCGGAGGGGGATCCCTCACCGGTGGCCATCTTCATCATCTCGGCGCTCTCCATGACGAGGAGGGAGTAGTTCACCCTCAGGGCTGAGGGTATGTACAAATAGCTATGTGTTTGATCTCTCTCTCTCTCTCTCTCTCTCTCGTGTTCTTGATTTGGCATGATCTTGATGTACAGCGAGCTTTGCTATTATAGTGGGATCTTATGATGTTTCTCCCCCTCTACTCTCTTGTAATGGATTGAGTTTTCCCTTTGAAGTTATCTTATCGGATTGAGTCTTTAAGGATTTGAGAACACTTGATGTATGTCTTGCATGTGCTTATCTATGGTGACAATGGGATATTCACGTGATCTACTTGATGTACATTTTGGTGATCAACTTGCGGGTTCAGTGAACTTGTGAACTTATGCATAGGGGTTGGCACACGTTTTCGTCTTGACTCTTCGGTAGAAACTTTGGGGCACTCTTTGAAGTACTTTGTGTTGGTTGAATAGATGAATCTGAGATTGTGTGATGCATATCGTATAATCATGCCCACGGATACTTGAGGTGACATTGGAGTATCTAGGTGACATTAGGATTTTGGTTGATTTGTGTCTTAAGGTGTTATTTTAGTACGAACTCTATGATTGATTGAACAAAAAGAATAGCTTCGTGTTATTTTACTACGGACTCTTGAATAGATCGATCACAAAGGATAAATTTGAGGTGGTTTCGTACCCTACAATAATCTCTTCATTTGTTCTCCGCTATTAGTGACTTTGGAGTAAGTCTTTGTTGCATGTTGAGGGATACTTATATGATCCAGTTATGTTATTATTGTTGAGAGAACTTGCACTAGTGAAAGTATGAACCCTAGGCCTTGTTTCGAAGCATTGCAATACCGTTTACGCTCACTTCTATCATTAGTTACCTTGCTGTTTCCACAATTTCAAATTACAAAAACTTATATCTATCATCCATATTACGCTTGTATCACCATCTCTTCGCCGAACTAGTGCACCTTTACAATTTACCATTATATTGGGTGTGTTGGGGACACAAGAGACTCTTTGTTATTTGGTTGCAGGGTTGTTTGAGAGAGACCATCTTCATCCTACGCATCCCACGGATTGTTAAACCTTAGGTCACCCACTTGAGGGAAATTTGCTACTGTCCTACACACTTCTGCACTTGGAGGCCCAACAACGTCTACAAGAAGAAGGTTGTGTAGTAGACATCAAAATCTTTTCTGGCGCCGTTGCCGGGGAGGTGAGTGCTTGAAGGCATATCTTTAGATCTTGCAATCGAATCTTTTATTTTCTTGTTTTATTTCTAGTTTAGTCTATAATAGAAAACTACAAAAAAATGGAATTGAAGGTTCCTCATATGCTTCATCTTTTTAATGTATTTTGTGAAAATGATGGGAAGGAAAATTGTGCTCAAGTACTAGAAGAAGAATTGCAAAGAATGCTTGGCATAAAATATGTGAATGATGAGCATGATTGCAATGTTGTTAGTATGAATTCTTTAAATACCCATGATGCTAATGATATGCAAAGCCACAAGCTTGGGGATGCTATGTTTGATGAAGATGATATGTTTAGTCCCCCAAGTTTTGATGAGCAAATTTATTATGATGAAAGCATGCCTCCTATTTATGATGATTATTGTGATGCCACGTATGCTATAAAGAATAAAGATAACCATGAAACTTGTCATCATGATTTTAATTTTCAATTGGATTATGCTTCACATGATAGTTATTATGTTGAGTTTGCTCCCACTATTATTGATGAGAATAAATTTGCGTATGTGGAGAGTAGTAAAATTTCTATGCAAGTAGATCATGAAAAGAATGCTTTATGTGCTGGTTATATTGTCGAATTCATTCATGATGCTACTGAAAATTATTATGAGGGCGGAATATATGCTTGTAGGAGTTGCAATGATATCAAGTTTCCTCTCTATGTGCTTAAAGTTTTAAAGCTATGCTTGTTTCGCCTTCCTATGCTAGTTGATTATTGTTCCCATAAATTGTTTGCTCACGAAATCCCTATGCATAGGAAGTGGGTTAGACTTAAATGTGCTAGTTATATTCTTCATGATGCTCTCTTTATGTTTCAATTCTTATGTTTTATGCGAGCATCATTGAAATCATCATGCCTAGCTAAAAGGCATTAAAGAAAAGCGCTTGTTGGGACACAACCCAATATTTACCCGTACTGTTTTTGTGTGTTCACATGATTATGCTATTGTAGTAATCATGTTTTACATCTTTTGTTTCAATAAAGTGCCAAGTAAGACCTTTAGGATAGCCTACGGTGATAGTTGTGTTGATCCTGCTGAAAATCAGAAACTTTTGTGCTCAGTAAATTCGTTTTGATAATCCACAGAAACGTGCTTTTGATATGATTAGTTTTGCTCTGGATTGGTACACAAATTTCTCAGGCTTTCCTAATTTGGTAGGATTTTTGGAGTTACAGAAGTATTCGAGAGTTACAGATTACTACAGACAGTTCTGTTTTTGACAGATTCTGTTTTCTATGTGTTGTGTGCTTATTTTGATGAAGCTATGAGTAGTATCAGAGGGTACAAACCATAGAGAAGTTGGAATACAATAGATATTACACAAATATTAATTTAGAATGAGTTCACAAGAGTACCTAAGTGGTGATTTATTCTTATACTAACGGAGCTTACGAGTTTTCTGTTGTGAAGTTCTCAAGTTTTGGCTAAAGATTCGATGGACTATGGAATAAGGAGTGGCAAGAGAATAACATTGGGGATGCCCAAGGCACCCCAAGGTAATATTGAAGGACAACCAAGAGCCTAAGCTTGGGGATGCCCCGGATGGCATCCCCTCTTTCGTCTTCGTTCATCGGTAACTTTACTTGGACCTATATTTTTATTCACCACATGATATGTGTTTTGCTTGGAGCATCATTTTGTTTTGTTAGTATTTGCTTGCTGTTGTTTAGCATAATGTTTTTCATCTATATTTTCAATAAAAATGTCAAGGATAGCCTTTACCACGCTTATTTTGCAAGTATACATGTTCCTGTTTCAAAACAGAAAGTTTACCGTTGGTGCAAAAATTCCCTAGAAATTTCAGAAAATGATAAAATGTTGAAACTTTTTGCATATTGAGCTATGATAAATTTTATACAGTTTAGTATTTTTATCATAATTGTTGGAGTTATGGAAGTATTTATACTCTTGCATTCTTTACAGACTGTACTGTTTTGGCAGATTACTGTTATGTTTGCGTTGTTTGCATATGTTTGCTTGTTTAATGATTCTATTTGAGGATAGGAATATTAAATATGAGAGGAATTTAGTATGAAATGTTTAATAATAATTTTAGTGATTTGTTACAGTAGATAATGATAAGGTTTTGCATTGGTTTATACTAACTTTTCTCACGAGTTCTTGTTGAGTTTGGTGTGGATGAAGCTTTCGAGATTTAGGAAACCGAGATATAAAAGGAATTAAGGAGACACAAAAGCTCAAGCTTGGGGATGCCCAAGGCACCCCAAGATAATATTTAAATAAGTCTCAAGCATCCAAGCTTGGGAATGCCTCGGTAGGCTTCCCACCTTTCTTCTTCAACAATTATTGGTTAGTATCGGTTGAACCTAAGTTTTTGCTTCTTCACATGATGTGTGCTATCCTTGAAATGTCATTTTGTTTTATTTTGCTTGTTGTTTGAATAAAATACCAAGATATGAAATTTTTAAATGTTAGAGAGTCTTCACATAGTTGCACAATTATTTGACTACTCATTGTTCTTCAATTATATCTTTTGGAGTAGTTTGTCATTTGCTCTAGTCCTTCACTTATATCTTTTTAGAGCACGGTGGTGGTTTTATTTTGAAGAAATAGATGAACTCTCATGCTTCACTTATATTATTTTGAGAGTGTTTTGGAACAACATGGTAATTTGCTTTGGTTATGAATTTAGTCCTAATATGATGGGCATCCAAGATGGGTATAATAAATACTTTCATATAAAGTGCATTGAATACTAAGAGAAGTTTGATTCTTTATGATTGTTTTGAGATATAAAGGTGGTAATATTAGAGTCATGCTAGTTGGGTAATTATGAAACTGAGAAATACTTGTGTTAAAGTTGGCAAGTCCCATAGCATGCACGTATGGTGAACGTTGTGTCACAAATTTGAAGCATGGGATGTTCTTTGATTGCCTTCCTTATGAGTGGAGGTCGGGATCGCGCGATGGTTAACTCCTACCAACCCTTCCCCTAGGAGCATGCGTAGTAGTACTTTGCTTCGAGGGCTAATAAACTTTTGCAATAAGTATATGAGTTCTTTATGACTAATGTGATTCCATGGATTATATGCACTCTCACCCTTCCACCATTGCTAGCCTCTCTTGTGCCGCGCAACTTTCGCCGGTATTATAGACCCACCATTTACCTTCCTCAAAACAGCCACCATACCTACCTATTATGGCATTTCCATAGCCAATCCAAGATATATTGCCATTCAACTTTCCACCATTCCGTTTATTATGACACGCTCCATCATTGTCATATTGCTTTTGCATGATCATGTTGTTGGCATCGTATTTATGGTAAACCCACCGTTATAATTCTTTAATACATGTCACTCTTGATTCATTGCATATCCCGGTACACCGCCAGATGCATTCACATAGTCATATTTTGTTCTACGTATTGAGTTGTAATTCTTGAGTTGTAAATCAATAAAAGTGTGATGATCTTCATTATTAGAGCATTGTCCCAAGTGAGGAAAGGATGATGGAGACTATTATTCCCCCACAAGTCGGGATGAGACTTCGGACTTAATGAAAAATAAAAGAGGCCAAAGAAGCCCAAATAAAAAAGGAGGCCAAAGAAGCCCATAAAAAATGAGAGAAAAAGAGAGAAGGGACAATGTTACTATCTTTTTTCCACACTTGTGCTTCAAAGTAGCACAATGATCTTCATGATAGAGAGTCTCCTATGTTGTCACTTTCATATACTAGTGGGAATTTTTCATTATAGAACTTGGCTTGTATATTCCAATGACGGGCTTCCTCAAAATGCCCTAGGTCTTCGTGAGAAAGCGAGTTGGATGCACACCCACTTAGTTTCTTTTTGAGCTTTCATACACTTATATATCTAGTGCATTCGTTGCATGGCAATCCCTACTCACTCACATTGATATCTATTGATGGGCATCTCCATAGCCCATTGATACGCCTAGTTGATGTGAGACTATCTTCCTCATTTTTGTCTTCTCCACAACCACCATCCTACTCCACCCATAGTTATATGTCCATGGCTTACGCTCATGTATTGCGTGAGGGTTGAAAAAGCTGAAGCGCGTTAAAAAGTATGAACCAATTGCTTGGCTGAAACCGGGGTTATGCATGATGGGCGTATTTTGTGTGACGAAAATGAAGCATAGCCTAACTATATGATTTTGTAGGGATGAGCTTTCTTTGGCTATGTTATTTTGATAAGACATGATTACTTGTTAGTATGCTTGAAGTATTACTATTTTTATGTTAATATGAACTTTTATTTTGAATCATTTGGATCTGAACATTCATGCCACAATAAAGAAAATTACATTGAGAAATATGCTAGGTAGCATTCCACATCAAAAACTCTGTTTTTATCATTTACCTACTCAAGGACGAGCAGGAATTAAGCTTGGGGATGCTTGACACGTCTGGAACGTATCTACAATTTTTGATTGTTCCATGCTATTATATTATCTGTTTTGGAAGTTTAATGGGCTTTGTTATACACTTTTATATTATTTTTGGGACTAACCTATTATCCGGAGGCCCGACCCAAATTGCTATTTTTTTGCCTATTTCAGTGTTTCGCAGAAAAGGAATATCAAACGGAGTCCAAACGGAATGAAACCTTCAGGAGAGTTATTTTTGGAACAAACGCAATCCAGGAGACATGGAGTAGACGTCAGGGAAGAAACGAGGTGGCCACGAGGGTCCAGGGCGCGCCCTACCCCCCTGGGCACACCCCCCACCCTCGTGGGCCCCTCGTTGCTCCCCTGACTGACTTCTTTTGCCTATATATATCCATATACCCCCAAAACATCAAGGAGCATAATAGATCGGGAGTTCCGCTGCCGCAAGCCTCTATAGCCACCAAAAACCAATCGGGACCCTGTTCCGGCCCCTACCGGAGGGGGGATCCCTCACCGGTGGCCATCTTCATCATCCCGGCGCTCTCCATGACGAGGAGGGAGTAGTTCACCCTCAGGGCTAAGGGTATGTACCAGTAGCTATGTGTTTGATCTCTCTCTCTCTCTCGTGTTCTTGATTTGGCATGATCTTGATGTACAACGAACTTTGCTATTATAGTCAGATCTTATGATGTTTCTCCCCCTCTACTCTCTTGTAATGGATTGAGTTTTCCCCTTGAAGTTATCTTATCGGATTGAGTCTTTAAGGATTTGAGAACACTTGATGTATGTCTTGCATGTGCTTATCTGTGGTGACAATGGGATATTCACGTGATCTACTTGATGTATGTTTTGGTGATCAACTTGCGGGTTCAGTGACCTTGTGAACTTATGCATAGGGGTTGGCACACGTTTTCGTCTTGACTCTTTGGTAGAAACTTGTCACGCCCAATATGCGACCCTATCCAAAAGGAACTCGAAGGTCCCACCAAGGATAGACCCGCATATTGAAACACTTTTGCAAGGTGGATATCATTACATCAACATTACATAATAGATGGGGTACATACAAGAGGCATACAATGCCCCATGAATACAACATCACAATACATAAGAGCATCATCCGGCTACGGATGAAACATAAACAGAAACTCAAACGACATCCACCCTGCTAGCCCAGGCTGCCGATCTGGAACCTATCCCCTGATCGAAGAACAAGCAGAAGACGAACTCCAAAACACGCAAACATCGCTCTCGCGTCATGATCATCGCATAACCTGTACCTGCAACTGTTGTTGTAGTAATCTGTGAGCCACGAGGACTCAGCAATTCCATTACCATGGGTATCAAGAATAGCAAAGCTCAATGGGAAAAGAAGGGGTAAAGTGGTGAGGCTGCAGCAGCGACTAAGCATATATGGTGGCTAACATACCCAAATAAGTGCGAGAAGAGAGCAAGCGGAACGGTCGTGAAGCTAGCAATGATCAAGAAGTGATCCTGAACTCCTACTTACGTCAAACATAACCCAAAAACCATGTTCACTTCCCGGACTCCGCCGAAAAGAGACCATCACGGCTACACACGCGGTTGATGCGTTTTAATTCGGATCTGGTGTCAAGTTATCTACAACCAGACATTAACAAATTCCGATCTGCCTATAACCGCAGGCACGGCTTTCGAAAGATTATACCCTGCAGGGGTGTCCCAACTTAGCCCATGATAAGCTCTCGTGATCAACGAAGGATATACCTTCTCCCAGGAAGACCCGATCAGACTCGGAATACCGGTTTACAAGACATTTCGACAATGGTAAAACAAGACCAGCAAAGCCGCCTGATGCGCCGACAATCCCGATTGGAGCTGCACATATCTCGTTCTCAGGGCAACACCGGATAAGTCAAGCTACGAGTAAAACCAGCCCTCGAGTTGCCCCGAGGTGGCCCCGCAGGTTGCTCGGTTAGGACCAACACTTAGACAAGCACTGGCCCGGGGGGGGGGGGGCTAAAATAAAGATGACCCTCGAGAGAGCGACTCCCAAGGGAAAAAGGGCTAGGTGAGGCAAATGGTAAAACTAAGGTTGGGCCTTGCTGGAGGAGTTTTATTCAAAGCGAACTGTCAAGGGGGTCCCATAAATCACCCAACCGCATAAGGAATGCAAAATCTGGGAACATAACACCGGTATGACGGAAACTAGGGCGGCAAGAGTGGAACAAAACACCAGGCATAAGGCCGAGTCTTCCACCCTTTACCAAGTATATAGATGCATTAATAATATGAGAGATATTGTGATATCCCAACCAAAATCCTGTCCACCATGGAGAAATCTTCAACTTCACCTGCAACTAGCAGCGCTATAAGAGGGCTGAGCAAGCGATAACATAGCCAATCAATGTTTTGCATACGAAAGGTGTCAAAGGTTAGAGGTTCATGGCAATTTGGGGAGGCTTGAAGAAATGGTGATAGGTAGCGCAGCATAGAGATAGAACGAAAGAACTAGCATAGCAATGATAGTAGTGAGATCCAGGGTAGCGGTCATCTTGCCTGAAACCCCTCAAGGAAGAAGAACGAGTCCATGAAGGAGATGAAGCCATGAAGACAAACCAAGCGTAGACGAACGAATCCTCACGATCGCAACGAAACGGGAACTATCGAGAAGAAGCACACAAGATAGTAAACACACCACACATGAACATGACATGATGCACAAATGAGTATGATGCAAGACAAGACTACATGAAGCTACTCATGGCAAGAGATGATGCACACAAGAGCAACACACCAAGGCAAGTTTAAATGAGGTCGGGAACAACATATAACAATTCCGGTAAGTCCTCATATACAAATTTCGAAGTTGGTCCAGATCTGAATAAATCTTATGTTCAAGTTATTAAACATCAAGTTAAGATGCACAAAGATGATCAACATGAGATTCTAGTCAAGTTACATATAAGGTTCAGTCTGTTCGGAGCTACGGCCTAGAAGATATGAGCAAAGCAAGTTAAACATGGCATTGATGCACAATGCATACAAACATCAAGCAAGCACCTCAAAACATGGATGCAACATGATAATATGAAACTACATGCAATTCTAAGCAAGTTTCATATAGAGAACACACAAAACGGAACAACGGTTCAACACACACACATGAAACAAGTTTAAAGGACAAGCTGCCCAAAACAGCAACTAGGCATCTTGCAAGCATCAAAACAACATGCTACAACATCCTAACATGATAACAAAAGGCATGGACATGATGTCTAGGTAAATCAGAACAAAACATGAACACCGAGATATCTCCAGAAATCACTAGAACATGCTCAAACACACATGGCAAGATTGCAAATAATAATAGTTCAGACTTTGCAGAAAATAACATCAGGTTGCAATGTTTAGAGCTATCAAACAACATGTTACAGGAACTTATCATGGACAACAAAGGCATGGCATGATACTACTAAATGCATAGATCAAATGTCCTTTAGTGACCATCAGCCAAAAAGGATCAGAAAATATGATGGCACCCATGTAAACATAGCAAGTTATATGACAAATTCATACGTGGCAGGAACAGAATTATGAAGGCATGTTGGTGAGCTTGTACCACTCACCACAGAGCAATACATGGCATGGCAAGGAAACCAACAGTAAGAAGACATATTTATGAAGCTAAGCATGGCAATAGCAAGCTCATAGGGTGCATGGAACACTAGGAACAATCATGGCAACAACTGAACTTAATGTTAACATGCTGACAGCAACATTATATAGCAACTTTGGAGCAAGATTACAACAAGGTACAGCTGGCTATAATTGCAAACAGGGACATGGATGGATAGAGCATAACATGTAGAACAAAACACCATTAGTGAACATCTCTAGATTATGCATAGAATGACCAGTAGGATCAGGTTTACATAGCACCAAGAAATAACAGATTCAGCCTAGCAAAATAGCAACAGCAAGTACCCTACTTAACAAGCTCTATTCACTCACCACAAGTCATTGCATGGCAAGATAAGCATAGCATCAGCAATAAGACATGTTTATGAAACAAACCAAGTCAAGAACAAGTTCATAGCATGCAAGGATCAACTACAACAACCTTGGCAAAATTGAATAACAAGTAAACAATCTGCCAGGAAACATTTTCAAGCAAAAGTAGTGCACGAAAATGACATGCTAGACTACTCCATAATTGCAAATAGGGGCATGAATGGATAGCCAATAACCATATGTTCAAAACATCCTTACTGAAGTATCTCAAAATAAGCATGGATCTCTCTGTAGCATCATATTTACATGGCATCACAATAATAGCAGAACAGGGACTAAAATCAGCAATATCACGATGCCTAGTTTGCATGCTTGTGCTACTCACCACATTGATCACAAAAACACATGGTAAGCACCTCTATAAAGAAGACATGGCATAGTTCAAAACACATGTAGACATCAACCTCATAGGATGCACACATCAATCATGGCAAAAATAACAAAAGAGCTTGTTCTGTTAACAGACAGCAGACAACATTATGAAGCACTCTCGCAATGATGATTCAGGCATCAAGATGACCTCAAATGAACATGACGCAATGGAACAAAATGAAGTACTCATTGAGGCAAACAATTTGACATATTACACGCACAAAACAAAGCTACGGATGCAGAGATATGATACGATGAACATGGCATGATAATGTTGAAATATTCGGGACTTGGGCGTTTTCGGGGTCAACCTTGCGAGATCCAGATCTGGATCGGGATCTGGAGATCGCCGGAGATGGGGCAGCGGCTCGCCGAGAAGAAGAAGGGGAGGCGGCCGGAGGCGCTCGGCCGGATCCGGTCCAGGCGAGGACGGGGAGGCGCGGCGGCCGCCGCGGCCAGCACGGGGGAC